>NC_056531.1:6884155-6928249 GCF_019175285.1 Sceloporus undulatus
GTCTGGCCCGCAGGCCGGGGGTTGCCGATCCCTGCTCTATCACATTGTCTGATGGGCCTCATTACTCTGAAGCAGGCCTGCATATACTGTGACCCACCAAACTGGGTTTAGTCCCAACAGCTAAAGAGTAACCTGTGACCTGCCAGGGGCTGGCCAGCTCCCTGCTGTGGCAGTGCCAGTCAATAAACAACAGGAAATGCCACATTTCCCTCTGAGTAGCAGCCAGTGATGCTGTGAGCCACCACAAATGTCTCGTGGGATGCATTTGGCTTGATAAATGATAAATTGTGCAGGCTTGCTGTAATAGAGGGATGGGCAACTTGTGTCCTACAGATGTTGCTGAATTACAACTCTCATAATCCCTTATCATTGCCTGTGTTGGCTAGGGAAGAAGGATGCTATGGTCCAACAATATCAGGAGGGCTACAGGTCACATAGCTCTGATCTAAAGCTACAAAATATGGCAAATGATTGACTAGTTACACAGTCTCACCCAACAAACATTACCTCCCAGTATTTTCTTCTTCAGTTATGTTATCCTTACCTTTCAATTTAGCACGAACAATATTTGCTGTTTTCCTGATTTCTTTGTTCAGTTCTTCAAGTTCTTCCTTTATTTCTTAAACAAAAGGATTTTGAAGAATAATAATATATAGTTGGGTAAGTACAGAAGGTCCAGGGACCAACCTTCACACAGACTGCCAAAACTGCTGAAGGAATTAAACTAAACAAAACAAGAAGTGTTTGAAAATCCACTTCTAATTTTGAAAAAAATGAGTAATTATTAAACCCTTTGGGTTCTAGTGATATTGTCCAAATCTAGACAGGTACAGTCTTATTTTGATTTAAATTGTTGTTGTTCAATGTTAAATATGCTCTTAAACTGTTTAAAGTACCCCTTACCATTTTAAATTTTTTAAATTTAAACTGATTTATGTATAAGTTGCCCTGAAACCTTGTAATGTGAGTACAAATATTTTTTAAAATAAATAATTTTTGAAACAGTGCAGGAAAACCTAGCAACTTTCTAAAAAGTTCGTTTTGTCTCTCCTGGTGCTTTCCATGACAATTTCAAAAGAAATGTAGGAGAAGTCAAGTGGAAGAAATAGTTTTTATAAAGCTGGAGTATGTATGAATGCACCTAAACACTAACCCTATGAGGACAAACTGGTCATGAGGCTTCAGGTCTCATGCAGACTACTCTGTCTCCAGTCTGAACCCATGTATACACCAAATAAAGATGGGAGAAAATTTGCTTTCCCATCTCCAAAGAGCAAGTCTGAAAGCATTATGCTACCTGAGGTAGAACAGCAAATCCCTATTCCCACATCAACCATGTCAAGGTATATATTATTCAAAGCCAGGGAAGTCATTTGAAACTTTAGACAGAAACTCCCTCTTCAAGGATCTCTTTCCAGAAGCCCTGGTGGCACAATGGTTAAATGCCTGTACTGCAGCGACTCACAAACCACAAATTTGTGAGTTCAATACCAGCCAGGGGCTCAGGGCTGACTCAGCCTGGCATACTTTTAAGGTCACTAAAATGAGTACCCAGCTTGTTGGGGGCAATTAGCTTACAGTTGTAAACCGCTTAGACTGCTTAGTGAAGTATGAAGCGGTATATAAATGAAGCTGCTATTGCTATTCCATTCCTACAAACAAAAACAACAAGAAAACCCCAACAACAGCAAATTAAATAAGGCTGGTTACAGACTGGCACTTGGGACGTCCGCAGGACGTCCCATTTTAAAAAAGGGGCGTCTCTTCTAGACGCCCCTGGGTCTAATACGGACTCTGTCTGTACAATATGGTGCCGGCCATTCCACACGGCCGGCGCCATCTTTACATATCAGACGCTGTGCGTCCGAACGTGTCGCAGTGCCTGTGACGTCGTGAATGCGCCCCTGGCGCCTCGCGACGTCACAGAGGCGCCACAGAAAGAAGCTCCATTTTGGAGCTTCTTTTTTGCTCTGTAAGGGAGCCGCGCAGTGTGGCTGCGACGGCTCCCTTACAGAGCAAACGGCGGCGGCAGACCGCCTCAAAGCGGCGGTCTATAACCCGCCTAAGATAACAATTTGCTGCTCATTCATTATCAGGGTGACCAGATGCTGTCCTTTTCCAGGACGTGCCCTACGTTTCAACCTTCTGTCCAGGAAGAATTTCAAAATGTCCTCTATTCTGAGCATGACTAAGAAGCATGAATATATATTTATAATTTGTTTTTAGCTTTTATTTTGTAATGCCCTACATTTTTCTTGAATGCCCTAAATTCTGCAGTGTCTTGTCCTCCTTTGTGGTTAGGACATCTGGTCACCCTGCTCATGACACACAGTATCTTCTGCTTGAGATGGCCGTCTCACTCTACCTCATGGTAGGGCCAGAAAGAAAATGCAGTTCTATCTCCCTGTTGTGCTGCAACTGCATTGCTGATGGGAAATACACACAGCCTTCTGATGCCCTCTAAGCAGGGGGTGAAAGACTGCTGGAGCGCACAGAAGCCCAGGAGGCTCACCTGTCCAGAGCAGGTGATACTGTTGAGATTATGTAACTTGAATAGATGGTGTATCTCAGTTTGCTCTATTTCTATTACCTCACACCCCCCTCCCTTTTCTGTTCTCTGTATCAGCTAAGACTGCAGATAGGAGTTGGCTCCAACTGTAATCTCTGTCCAACACCCAGAGAAAAAAAAATGTGGAGCTTTATAAGTGATAAATAATCATTTCAGCTTCTATCATAAACTCTTCCCAATCCAATCAGGTTTAGCAGACAAAATATACCGATCAATTTACACTCCACAAAAATCAGTTTCAATTTTTAAAAGCATTTCTTGTAAAACAATGCTTTATATATTTGAGGCTTATCTGCTGGATCATTGTTGCCCACCCCGCGCCACCTCCAGCCAAACAACCGTACCAAGCACAGCTCCGTATTCCTCTAGAGAATACTGTATACTGTATTTAGTTCACTCTATACATGCATCCAAGATCAGAGGGCTAAAATTAGCTCATGATCGCAACCTTGTCTAAAGAAAACAAATGCCTTGTGCACATTGTGCAGCCCAGTTAAACAAAATTACTGATTTTTTAAAAAAAAATCAATTTCCATCCTGTTCCTAAACATATTTACTTGGAAGTAAGCCACACTGGTTTCATCAGAACACATTTGCAGCATGAGACCCACTGACTGTTGATGAAACTGAAATTGTTTTAATGAGGTATTCCATTGAGAAATGGGACCAGGTCACCACTATCTGCACACTGAAGTGCTACAGCCTAGCAACATCATCCCACTTCTGCAGAGTTTTTACATGGTTCTGATGTGTATAGAAGCAGACAAATTTGAAATGCATGTTTTTAAGAGTCACAAAAGGTGAATAGCTTACTGTCTTTAGGATGTGTGGCAGAAAGTATAATGCTGTGCTTCTTCTTCACTTCTTCCACAACATCTGCTATTTTGATTATGTACTTTCGGACTTCCTCAACCTTTAGCGTTTGTAGTGGATAAACAGACAGTGAGACAGAAAAGAAGAAATTAGCATTGGACTGAATAATGATAAGAGATATTTGCTTCTAATCTAAAGTCAACAATCCACTGTAAAAAGAACTTCTATATTTATATTTTATTATTATTATTTTATTTACTTACTTCCCACCTGTCTCCCAATACAGAGACTCAAGGTAGTCAACAGATTTAAAACAGTACACTTTTAAAAAAATACAAAAGCATTTAAAATATCAAGGTTAAAAAACAATTAAAATTAAATTTAACTTCAGTTTTAAAAGTTTAAACAATTGTGCATTAAAATATACTAAAATCTATATATACACCTTGACATCTGACTTGTACAGCATTTGAAAGCCTAACCTTAGTCAGTTTATAAAGTCTGACAGAACAAAAATGTTTTTACCTGCTGTGAAAAGGAGAGGGGGTTCCAGAGCCTGGGAGCAGCCACCATGAAGCCCCTCTCCCTTGTTCCTACTAAGAAAGCCAAAGAGGGTGGTGGGACAGAGAGAAGAGCCTCTCCAGATGATCTCAATGCTCTAGTGGGCTCATAAAGAAGGTCAGTTCTTCAAATAACCTGGACCTAAACCATATAGGACTTTATAGGTCAAACCAAGCACTTTGAATTGTGCCCAGAAACAGAAACACAGCCAATTGAGCTGTAGCAACAAGGGGCTTGTGTGCTCCCTGTTGCCAGCTCCAGTTAAAAACCTGTCTGAAGCTCTTTGGGCCAACCTCTGAGTTTCTGAGCACTTTTCATAGGCAGTCCCACATAGGGCACATTAACAAGGCGTAACCAAGGCATGTATCACTGTGGCCAGATCTGACTTTTCCAGGAATGGGTCCAGTATGTGCACTAACTTTAACTGTGCAAAAGCACTCTTAGTCACTGCTGAAACCTGGGCTTCCAGGTTCAGCGCTCAATCCAGGTGTACCCTCTAACTTTGAACCTGTGTTTTCAAGGGGAGTGTAACCCCATGAAAATTCCATAAGTAACATCTAATTCATGTCTTCAGTTAGTAAGGGATGAGAACCAATTAACATAACATTCTATGCAGCCTTGTCTAAGCTAAAATCTAACACTAACTTGGAAACATGGGCTATGTAAAGATGAACAGCATGGTTAAGCACAATCTTTCTGGTGCCCTGCTTCAGCCCCTCCTTCAGAATTAGACTGTTAGTTAAGTAGGTTGTAAGACTTTCTATTTCTCAGAAGCACTCATCAGAGAGGAAAAGAAAGAATTTTGTTTGTATGCTTAGACATTACAAACTAAGGCCCTATACAGACAGGCCAAAATAAAGCTGCTTCAGGTCACTTTGGAGGTATGCTGTTTAAATGACACATGCATCTTAAGAGGCCAGAAGCTGCGTCAAAACTGCATTCCAGTCCTTAGGACTGAGTGTGGCTTTGGTGCAGCTTCTGGCCTCTTAGGACACTTGCATAATTTAAACAGCATACCTCCAAAGTGACCTGAAGCAGCTTTATTTTGGCCTGTGTGTACTGGCCCTAAGTGTCATTATCACGGATTTGTCTGAGAATTGTGATCCCAAGGACATACAAAAAAGTTGGCTAAAACATTGATTCAATCCCTAAAATAATACAATCTCCAGGGCTGTGAGGGGCAGACAATTACTGTACAAGCAACAATGTACATGGGCTTTCACATTGTCCTACACTGCTGCCTCCGGATTCTCAAAGGCTATGCTAGTTAAACTCTATGTGGTTTCTACAACATTGGTAAGCCTTCAGGTATGACCTTGGTGGACTGTATGTCTCGTCTGAGAAAAGGAGAGAGATTCATTACAAGGATGGTCACCAGGTGACTAATCAGCCATAGGAATTGTACATGGAACAGCTGTAATCTACATTACTCAAGGGACTATCTGCATGAGTGAAACCACAGATCTTCAAGGCAAGTGTAGATAGCCCCTTATGGAGGAAGTACCAACCCAAGAGACAGGGCAATTATCAGGAATGGAACAGCTACTACTACTACTACTACACTTGGTTGCTTCTTGGTTGACTTTTGCACATATTTTACCTGTTGGAAGAAGTCTTCCATATAATGGCCATTTTCAACAACAACAGTAGCTTCTCCATCGTCGTTTTGGGTACGCTATAAAAATGAGAAGTATTTTGTCATGTGAGCATATCTCTTATAAGAACCAGATCTGTTTCCGTCTTGAGGCAGAAACGACATTTTATATAACCTAATATGTTTGAGCAAAGGAACAGGTCTTGTAATTGGCTATCAGATGTCTTTTATGATTTTATGCATTTTAATCTATGTTGTACCCTGCCTTGAGCCTTGGGGAGATGCAGATAAGAAATTATTTGTTGATTTATTTACGTCACTGTGAAATCAACCCGTTTCAATTAACAAAACTACATTCTGACATGCAAGTTTTAGATTGTAAGCCTGAGGGCAGGGAACCGTCCAATTAAAAATATTTATGTACAGCGCTGTGTAAATTTACAGCGCTTTATAAATAAAGGTTAATAATAATAATAATAATAATAATAAGTTTAATGGCCTGAATGTCAAATTGACTTGCACTTCAAAGTGAGTGGCAAAATTGTTCTCCCATTTTCTCTCCCTCAGGCCAAACCAGTGCACTTGCTCATAACTCACTGGAACTGGAACACAACTTCAGCACAACAAACAGAGGGTGGAAATATTTATACATTAAGAACTTTCCTATGCAGCCTTAAGAGAATTAACTTGTGAAATGTTTTTCCCTGCAATTAAAAACTTCCTAATTACGCAGCTAAGGCTGCAACCCCATAGACATTTACTAGCGAGAGCAAGTCTCACTGAAATCAGTGGGAGTTGAAAGCAAGCTTTGTCAAGGGACAGCGCTTAAAACTGCACTGCACAAAACAATTTCACATTTTATTTATCATTTATTTAAAGTTATTTAAAGTATTCCTATATTGCTTTTCTGACATTCTTAAAACTGAAATCCCATAAAATGGACAAACCAATTTAAAACCATTTTGAAAACGAATTTAAAAACATTTGCTACATTAAAGAGATTAAAAAGTAACTAAAAAGCCATTTATAAAAAGGTTTTTAAAAGCCAAAGGTCTTTTGGAACAACATAGGGCCCAAACAGACAGGCCATAATTAAGCTGCTTTGGGTCACTTTGGAGGTATACTGTTTAAATGCTGCATGCGTCCTAAGAGGCCGGAAGCCGTGCCAAAACTACGCTATAGACCTAAGTGTCATTTAAACAGCATACCTCCAAAGTGACCCAAAGCAGCTTTATTTTGGCCTGTCAATTTGGGTCCATAGTTTCAACTTCCCACCTCTACAAGGATGGAGCCAGCCTCATCTCCCATAGGAGAAATTTCTGTAACTGCAGTGCTGCAACAGAGAATGCTACTCTGCTACTCACCAACCTAGCCTCACAGGATGGTTGGGACACACAACATGGTCTCCACTGAAGATCTCAAATCCTGGGCAGGCTCATAAAGAGGAGACTGTTGTTCAGATATTCTGGGGCTTCGTTGGGGAAAAAATAGCATCTTGAATTCATTTTGGAAACCAACTGGAAACCAGTGTAGTTGGTTCAAGATCAGTGACAATGTACATTCAATTCAGCAAACAGGAAACCTGAACGCCAGTGAAAATACCTCTAGCTGTTCTTCACAGTGATCCGTGAATCGTTAATGCCCAGTTATTGCCACACCGTGTGAAAGTAAGTGTTGCAATTTCGCCATTGTATCATCTTTGCTAAATAATGTAAGAATAGCATTTTTAAAGTGTAAATAACCCTCGCGTGATAATCTCCCAAGTCCCCCAGAGAAGCCTTTCTTTGAAGCAGGAAATGAATCCTGGAAAATGATCTTGAAATAATATCTGTTTTGTTAAGGAAAAAAAGCACCCCCCCCCCCAAAAGCCCAGGAAGGCCCTGAAGCATGGTAAAAATGCCCCTAATGCTTCCTAGAAGCATTTGGGGGCAAAAAGAACTTTTGTATTTTTCTGTGGAGATAGAGGTAGGAGTGGTGCGGCCTTCCAAGGTCTCCTGCATGACCAATATGGCCTCCTAGCTTTCACAGTTGCCCACTCCTTACTCTTATGGCATAGGAAACATAAATATATGTGTTTGAATGGGGTCAGATTTATTTATTTAAAATACAATCAGGATTTGTTGGTTTTTACGGATCATTATTTATTAAGTATTTTTTGTATTTATTGTATTTTTTTAAATGAGATTTTACACCTCTGACAGGTATATCTGTTTTACTGCTTTATTTGGTACAGTACCACACACACTAAAGGTGCTATAGACATACGTACGTACATACCACAGTGCTTTTCCAGGTCTCATCCAGAGGTTCTTCCAAACCACAGTCTTTTAATAAAGGACACCAGGAACCTGAATGAGGGCTTGGAAGCTACACTATGGACTTCCCTTCCAATTTAAGCACTGTGTCAAGCCAAAAATCACAAAGGAGTGACTCAACCACAGAAAGAAAAAGTGTTGGGTTTGAATCATGCGTATATGCTAATCTGGTAACCTTTAGGCAGACAAGTATATTTCGTGGGTAAGAATAACAGCATAGTTTGCATCCTGTTGTATTTATTAATGAAAACATTTACAATCCTGCTCTTCCATTGCAAAAGCACCATTCGAGGTAGCTTGCTTCATTAAAACAAGAAACCAAAGCATTGACACCAAAGCATAAGGCCATTACAACATTAAAACAGTCTGATAAAATAAGATGATCTTCAGCAGCTGGCAAACAAAATAGTGAGGGAAGAGAATCAAAAGCACTTTACAAGCCAAGACATTCCATTATCTGTGTGCCATCACTAGACAGGTCCTGTCTCTTGTGACGCTCAGATTTAGGTAGTGGACATGATGATATAGAGAAAAGGGAGTCCCTTAGGAGTATGAGCACCACCACGACTGTAGAATTCCTTCCCCAAAGGAAGTCAGGCTAGTTCTATCTCTGGTATTATTCCATCAGGCCTTTGGTTTTTAAAAAGCGGTTTTGAACTTTGAAAATTCTTTTTAAATAATGTTTTTGTATTTCTTATTGCACGTCTCTTCAGGGTCTCCCAATAGGCAGGGAAGCAATTTAAAAAGTTGTAAATAAAAATGTTGCCGTCCAGCTGCTGCTGGACTGTAATGCCCACTGCCCCTAGTCAGCATAGCCAACGGCAGGGAACATACAGGCCAACAACATCTGGAGGGAAACACGTTCCCCATCCCTGTTCTACGGTATCCTGGGCTAAGCAAACTAGGGCTTTAAAGGGGATCACCAACATTTTGTATTGTTCACTGATAGAGACTGGCAACCTGAGGAGCTACTGTGTTAGTGTAACACAATATCATATGCAAACATCCACCAATGTCCCTGCAGCAGCTTAAAGACAAGCTCTATATCAAACATGTTAGAATGATCAAACCTGGATGTAACTAAGGAGTGCTTTATCATGGTCAGGTGGTTTGACATCATCAAGGACATGATGCCCCAACCCCAACTGGATAAAGGCACCCTGGGCCATAGCAGCCACCTGGTTATCTAGGGGAAATGAATTAGAAAAATGTAGTTTGAATGCTTTAGTGCTACTTAGAACAGGGGTGGGGGATCTGTGAACTTCTAGATGTTGATGAATTTTTACTCCCATCATCCCTCACTGACCAGGCTGGCCAGGGGGTGATGGGAACTAAGGTCCAACCACAAGTTCTCCACACCAGTTCTAAAGCTTAACAAAAGCCACTGCAATTACACATTTCTGCACGCACGTTTTGACGGTTTTGTGCCATCACAGATCATTTTGCTTATAGTCCAACCTGCATCTCAGCCTCATGAGAAAATAAGTCTTCAGACTTTGTAAAAAAAAAATCTCATTTCCCTTCTTTAGAGTAAAATGAACTATTAGTTTTCTTCTCATGTTAGAACTCTTGATGTCAAGCAAAAGGCATCAACCCCCTTAATTTTTTCCTTTCCTTTTCAGTTTGTTACCTCAGGAAAAGATAAGCATAAGGGGAAGGAAATGCATATGTGTATCTCATACAGACACACAGTGCCAAAATACCCAGCTGCAAAATGGAAAGTGGAGGCATATATTGATTCCATTGTTCATACAGAATTTTCTAATGACAAAAATAAAAATAAAGGGAGGAATAATAATAATATATATTTATTTTTATCCCGCTTTTTGCCAAGCAATCAAAGCGGCATACAACAGACCAAAATATATTCATATATACACAGTACCCCCCCTTAAAACAAGATTAAACAGTATAAAACTAAAAACTAACATTTTAAATTCCAAACAATAACCATGGGCAGAGTTTGATAAATAGGGAAGTCTTATTCGTGGCTGAGTATTCTATTTCGGGAAGGCCTGCCGGAAGAGATCTGTCTTAATGGCTTTTTTTTAAGCTCTCTAGATTGGTAATTTGACGGATCTTGTCCAGAAGGCCATTCCATAAATTGGGAGCGGCTGCAGAAAATGTCCTCTGGGAGGTCATCGTCAATCTGGTCTTTAAGGGCTGTAGTAAAATCTTCCCAGAGAACTTGAGTGTACGGGACGGATTATATGGAAGGAGGCGATCCCTTAGATAGGTTGGGCCCAAGCCATGTAGGGCTTTAAAGGTGATAACCAACACCTTGTATGTGGCCAGAAACTGATAGGCAGCCAGTGGAGTGACTTCAATGTTGGTGTTATATGGTCACACCTTGCTGTTCCTGTGACCAATCTGGCTGCCATATTCTGTACCAACTGGAGTTTCCGGACTAGGCACAAGGGTAGAGCGCATTGCAAAAATCAAGTCTTGAGGTTACTAGTGCGTGTACTACGGTTTCAAGGTCACCCCGTTCCAGGAAAGGGCGCAGCTAGCGTATCAGCCATAGCTGATGACAGGCGCTCCTGACCATTGCATTCACCTGATTCCTCATCTGAAGCGACGGGTCAAGAAGCACACCCAGACTGTGAACACAGTTCTTCGAGAAGAGCATGAGCCCCTCTAGGACTGGAGGTTGCAGACCAATGCCTGGTGTGGGGGCCCCTACCATAATAATAATAATAATAATAATAATAATAAATGGAAGAATAATTTTTAACATAAAGGCTTAATCCTCTCACAAAGAGTAAATGAAACAATTAACCCATTTCTAAACTACAAGATTTCAGACAACATGGGGCCCAACAGGACTGCATCCTTACAAATCAAAACAGATACCTTGCACACAAAAAATGTAGTCACCCAGCTTCCTTCCTACCAGGCTATTTTTCTGTGTATAGCAACTTTATTTTCCCCCACCTCATGGAGGAATGTTCCATCAATTTTTATTTGGATCATCATCACTGCCACTTCCATTTCTATCAGCCATGGTTCAGGCCTCAGAGGGAGAGACGAATCGCTGGACTTATTCCCCTTCTCCACTGCCATTCCCTTCTCCTCTTGTGTCATTACTTTTTATATTGTAATCCTGAGGGCAGGGAACCATCTAATTAACCATTTGAGAGAGCCTTTGTGGCAGAAGAGCGGGATATAAATACTCTAAATAAATAAACAAATTATTAATGCAAATCTAGCCTGAACTTTCCCTAGAAGCTAAGATGGCTCAACTGAAACTGTCATTCTTTGGACACATCACAAGTAGACATGACTTAAGTGAGAAGGCAGTAGAAAAAGAAGAAGACCACATTCCAGATGGATGGACTCAATCACAGAAAGCACAGCCCCGAGTCTGCAAAACCTGAGCAGGGCTGCTGCTAACCTGGTGACTGGGACATCTCTGATTCACAGAGTCACCATAGGTTGAAGTCAATTTGATAGCAATTGATAACAACAACAAGGATGGGTGATGCCTGCCTTGAAAACAGTACATGTGAAAAAGAACTACAGATCTTAGTAGACCACAAATTACAAATTACTCAATTACAAATGACACAGCATCCAAAAAATCCAATGCAATTCTGGACAGCATCAACAGGAGAACAACGTCCCAATCAATGGAAATAGTAGTGCCATTCCATTCTGCTTTGGTCAGACCTCACATGAGTTACTGTGTCCAGTTCTGGGCACCACAATTCAAGGAGGATACTGATAAGTTGGAACATGTCCTAAGATGGGTAAGATGCTGAAGGGTCTGAAAACCAAGACTTATGCGGAAAACTTAGGGAGCTGGATGTGTTTAGGTTGAAGAAGAGAAGACTGAGAGGTGACATGATAGCTATCTTTAAATATCTGAAGAGAGGTCATGTAGAAGATGGAGCAAACTTGTTTTCTCCTGCTCCAGAGACTAGAACATAGAATCATAGAGCTGGAAGAGACCACAAAGGCCATCCAGTCCAACCCCATTCTGCCGTGCAAGAACTCTCAATCAAAGCATACCTGACATCCAGCCTCTGTTTAAAGGCCTCTAAGGAAGGAGACTCCACTACTCTCCAAGATTATATATTCCACTGTCAAACACTGTCAAACAGCAGGTGGAATCTCAAAGGATTCAACTATAAGAAAAGAAATTCCAACTAAAAAATTAGGAAGAACTTTTTACTATAAAAGCTGTTCGACAGTGGAAAAGATTGCCTTTGAGAGTGGTGGACTCTCTTTCTTTGTAGAGCACCTTTGGATGGACATCTTTCAGGAGTACTTTAGTTGTGTGTTTCTGTATGGCTGGGGTTGGATCAGATGGCCCTTGTGGACCATTCCAACTCTATGATTCTATGAAAACATTGATTATACTTTAGAAATAAAGCAACATTGTATAGATGCAAAGCACATAACCCTAAGGTAGAGACCACAACAACCAGGAAAAAGTACTAAGAACTTCATCAACATGTATTAATAGCAGTAAATGTGGACAAGTACTTTTAGCTGAAGTCCACTGACATACATGCTTTCATAATTTTAGATATTCACGCAACAATCACATGAAGTGGCTGTAACATCCCACCTATCCTCAAATGTTTCTATTCTTTAGGCTGACCTATCTTCAAAGCTCCAGGTCAGAGGTGATATGATAGCCCTGTTTAAATATTTGAAGGGATGTCATATTGAGGAGGGAGCAAGCTTGTTTTCTGCTGCTCCAGAGAACAGGACCCGGAGCAATGGATGCAAGCTCCAGGAAAAGAGATTCCACCTCAACATTAGGAGGAACTTCCTGACAATAAGGGCTGTTTGACAGTGGAACAAACTCCCTCGAAGTGTAGTGGAGTCTCCCTCCTTGGAAGTCTTTAAGCAGAGGATGGATGGCTATCTGTCGGGGATGCTTTGATTGAGATTTCCTGCAGGGCAAAATGGGGTTTGACTGGATGGCCCTTGTGGTCTCTTCCAACTCCACGACTCTATGATGCTAGGTCAGGAAACTGTTTAGAGTCACATGAACAGAGGGCTTTAAAACACGAAGAAGCTAAAAAGAGTGAGTCAATGAAAAACACTTTTGATCACCTTCCATCCTGAAACACCCCAAATAAAGAATATCAGATTGGATCCAGACTGTAGTCACAGTTTGAGAAGACCCACTGAAATCAATGTGATTTGAGAATAATTTAAATCCCAATAATTTCAATAAGCCTAGTCTACGTTTGGCTCAATCTGGATGCAATTCTTAATTTAGGTCACAAGTGTAAATGTGGATGTCTCCAGTAAAAAGACACACACACACACACACACACACACACACACACACACCCCTTGAGATGGGCATATGGGAAGAGGTTTCATCTTGCCCCCCACCCATGTTCTTTTGTTTGGCTACAAATGCCTAACACAGTGATATGCTGAAGTGTAGACTCTCATATTCTGGAGACAAACACAGCATTCCCTGGGGTCCTGAGCTGCCTGTCTGGCCTTCCTCTTTCCCCGTGACATTATTGTTAAGAGATTTTCCAGCTATTGTTTTTTCCCCTTTGTAAAAGACTGTTCTTCACCCCATGGCTCTTGCATTACTGACAATAACAGCTTTTAACTCTGATATACTGTTATTATGGTCCCTACTCTTGCATTTGGAATGTCTTTAAAATTCAATTTGACCCTCTGACTGAAAGAGCTTCCCCACCGTTGGGGTTTGTAGAGAAATTGGCCAGTTGATGCTCCCACATCTGCATCCAGCTGCTTGACAAAAACAGGTGGTCAGTTTCATCTTGCAAACGCCATCCTGCCGAGCAATCCTAAGGAAACCAATGTGGGTTTGGTTGCTTATGCAGGAAGCAACATGACCACTTTTGTTGGTTTTTGGGGGGCTCTGTGGCCGTGTTCTCAAAGAGTTTATACCTGACATTTCACCTGTATCTGGCATCTTCAGAGAATGCGGGCATGGAAGAGAGTGGGGTGTGTTGAGAGGGTCTTGACCTCGCCATTCGCCAACAGACCAACACAGAGATTAACATGTAAACCACTTCCTCTCAACCCAGGGTCACACAGTATATATATATATATATATATATATATACACACACACACACACACACACACACTCATCATATTTGCAGCTTTGATATTTGTGGATTTGATTATCCATGGATCTTATTAATATGCTCTCTCTAGGCAGATCTAGGGACCGAGGGGCAAAGTCTGACCCTGGGGGCCACAGTCCTGGGAAGAAGCCTCTGGTGGCCCAGTGTTTTCAGAGCTGGACTCTTGGGAGGCCAGGGTTTGAGTCCTCCTCTGCTTTTGCCGCTAAGTGACCTTGGGCCAGGAAGTCACACTCTCTCAGCCTCAGGGGGAGGCCATGGCAAAGTCCCTGGGATCCAAGCTGGCCAAGGGAAGCCCCTGGAAGCCCCCCCTCTCTTCCCTGGGGGCCCAGAGCCACAGCCCTCTCTATTCCCGCCCAGGGTTTCCCTTTCTTTCCAAAGCCCCACTGAGGCAGGGCGAAGAGGCCCCCTCACCGCTGCCAACTCCGCCAGGCGGTCCCTCATCCCAACGATGGCGAGCCCTTCCCGGGCGTTGCTCTTCTTCTCCTCCTCGGCTGGGATGCCAGGGCAACCGCCCCCAACTGCGCATGCGCCTCGCCTCCCTCTTTCCCGTTATAATCCAAACAGCTAAGGACCAGGGAGAAGCTGCTGATGAGGAGGACCAGGCGGGGGGCGGAGCCTGAGAGCGGCGTTGCTATGCTAGCGCGAGCGCACCCGCCCAAACGCGGGGGAGGAGCCCAGGAGCCGAGGGGGCGGGGCTGCGGGCCAAGAGTGGACGCCTCCCGCTGCCAATCAAGGAGGAAAACGAGGGAAGAAGCCAAGAGGCGGTCCCCTTTGGACCACAGTGCCCTTAGACTCCCACTCCAGCGTGGTCCTAAACTCTGGCCCTCCAGTTGTTTGGGACTTCAGCTCCCAGCATCCCAGACCATTGGCCAAGGTGGCCGAGGCTTCTGGGAGCTGAAGTCCAAACCATTGCTGGGTGGGAACAAGAGAGAGGGCCTTCCCAGGAGTGGCTCCCAAGCTCTGGAACTCCCTCCCCCGAGAGGCCCAGGAGGGCTGCAGCCCTGCTGTCCTTCCTCTGCAGCCAGGCCTTTTCAGCAGGTCTGGCTTATTAATGTTGGCCTATCCAGATTTGAAGGGTTTGCATTTCAACATGTTATCCTTTAATTTATAACTTGTTTTAATTCTTAAAATGGTTTAATTGTTTGTTTTTAAATTTTTTATTTATATGTTTTAATATTGTTGGACTGTTTGTAAATTGGGTCGTTTTCTATTGGGTTCTGGGCACCACAATTCAAAAGGGATGGTGGAAGTTGGAGCGTGTCCAAAGGGCAACGAAAATGGTGAATGGTCTGGAAACCATGCCCTATATAATTATTATTATTATTATTATTATTATTATTATTTATAGCCTGCTCTTCAGCCAAAAGACTATCAGAGCAGCTTACAAGGTTAAGAGGTGATATGAAAGCCCTGTTTAAATATTTGAAGGGATGTCATATTGAGGAGGCAGCAAGCTTGTTTTCTGCTGCTCTAGAGAACAGGACCCGAAACAATGGATGCAAGCTGCAGGAAAAGAGATTCCACCTCAACATTAGGAAGAACTTCCTGACAGTAAGGGCTGTTTGACAGTGGAACACACTCCTTCCTCGGAGTGTAGTGGAGTCTCCTTCCTTGGAGGTCTTTAAGCAGAGACTGGATGGCCATCTGTCAGGGATGCTTTGATTTGGATTTCCTGCATGGCAGAATGGGGTTGGCCTGGATGGCCCTTGCGGGCTCTTCCAACTCCACGATTCTATGATGCTATAACATTGTTTGCCACCTTGAGTCCCTGTATTTGGAGAACAGCAGGATATAATAATAATAATAAGAAGAAGAAGAAGAAGAAGAAGAGGGTTCTGGGAGTTGTAGTACCACCCAGTGCATCCCCTAGGGCTGTTGTCACCTAGTGTGAGAACTCCCCTCCATTGACCTCCTCCTCCCATTTCACACCATACAGACTCCTTAGCAATGCTTTTTTTGCACTACTCTTACTCATAAACGCCAATTCCCATACGTGCCACTGAGTGTCAGGCTCATAAGATAGTAGCAAAATTAAAATTAGACCTTCAAAATTACAGTATCATAGGCACAACCTAAATATGTTTTCATATGCATAGTGAAGAGTTGGTTTCAATATGAGAAAATTAAAAAAAAATTAAAATTGCAAAAATTGTAAAAAAAGGTTTTTTTTAACAATTTTTGAAATCTTAATTTAAGGTGAATCAACAGGAGTACAGGTGGGTAGCACAAGCTTGCAGGCATCATATAAAGAAAGCTAATGCTCAGAATGAGCAGAGACTGGTTAGACAAGCAAGAAATAACAAAGTGTTTTTTCAGATACATTCAAGGCAAGAGAGACAATGAGACCTCTGTTCAGTAAGTTTTGGTAAAATGTAAGAGATCACTCAAAAAAGGACAGAACTACTCAATACCTATTGCTTGAGTTTTCTCCCAAAAGGAGAACTGTGTGGTTCTATGCAGCAGCAGAGACCTTGGCAAAAGATCTGGATTGCAACTCGGTATTAATGGGGAGTTAGGAATCACCTAGCTAAGCTAAATGACTTCAGATCTGCAGGGCCAGATGAACTGCATCCCAAAATCATTTTTGTGAAATCTTGGAGAATAGATGAGTAGAGAAAGGCAAACAAGATCCAGGAAACTACAGACCAGTCAGCTTGATGTCAATACCAGGGAAAGAAAATAGAATGGATTATAGAGTAGTCTGTATGCAAGTATCATGATGACAACTGTGAGCTGTGTGATCAATAACAGGCAGCATGGATTTGTCAATCCACCACAGGAGTGATATGCAGTTCTCTTGAATATTAAGTCTGATCTACATGCACCAGAGAAAAAAAATGCCAGGATTCTAATTTGGTCCTAAGATGATAGTGTAAATCACACAAAGAAAATGTATCTTCCCTTTATTTTCTTCGAAATGAGTGGCATTTGCACCTCCATATGTACAGATTGAATCTATTCAATTAATCAGGATTCAGGTTGACAGTAAAAGATTAAAAAACTGGACCAATACTAACAAAATGAATGTCAACAGGGATAAATGTAAAGTTCTACACTTAGGCAGGAAAAATCAAAGGCAAAAATAGGGGATGGTGACAGCTAGCTTAGCAGTAGAATATATGAAAAATGACCCAGTGGTGTGAAAAGAACACTTTAATGTAAATTAACAGTATGATGTGGCAACAAATACAGCTAATGTAATTCTAGGCTACATGAACAGAGGTACAGTGTCTAAATAAGAAATAGTACCATTCTATTCTTCTTTGGCCAGATCTCACCTGGAGTATTGTGGCCAGTTTTGAGTATCACAGTTTAAGAAGGGCAGTGGCAAGCTGGAATGTGTCCAGAGTAGGCAAACAAAAGGTAGAGAGGGTGGAAACTAAATCTATAAGCAATGATTGAAGGATTCATGAATGTTTAGCCTGATCTGAAAGGTGGTATGAATGGCTGTCATGCAGAAAATGGAGCAATAGTGTTTTCTGCTCTTAGAGACTAGGACTGAAACCAATGGATTAGCATTACAAGAAAACATTAAGCATTTCATGATAGTAAGAACTGTTTAAGAGAGATACAGATTACTTCTCTTTCATTGGATGTTTTTAAATAGAGGTTGGAAGACCATTTGTCAGGGACCATTTGTCGCTGTTCATTTCCATGAGATGACCTTCCAATTCTACAATTCTATGGTTCTAATTGATTAAATGAAACTCCTACCATTAAACATTTAAAGCTCCTTTGTGTGACACCCCTATTATTTATTACCATTATATATTACTGCACTACTAATACTAGTACTAGGGATGCGATGGCTTAGTGCTCAAGATGCCAATTTTGACAATTGGAAGTTCAGAAGGTTGGCAGTTTGAGGCCCAAGTGCTGCATGATGGGGTGAGCTCCTGTCACTAGTCCCAGCTTCTGCCAACCTAGCAATTTCAAAGCATGCAAATACAATTAGGTAGATAGGTACCACTTTGGTGGGAAGGTAACAGTATTCATAGAATCATAAAATCCTACAGTTGAAAGAGACCACAAGGGCCATCCAGTCCAAACCTCTGCCATGCAGTAACTCTCACTCAAAGCATCCCTGAGAGATGGCCATCCAGCCTCTGCTTAAAGACCTCCAAGGAGAGAGACTCCACTACACTCTGAGAAAGGAGTGTGTTCCATTGTCGAACAGCCCTTACTGTCAGGAGGTTCCACCTAATGTTGAGGTGGAATATCTTTTCCTGAGCTTGCATCCATTGTTCCAGGTCCCAGTCTCTGGAGCAGCAGAAAACCAGCTTGCTCCCGCCTCAGTATGACATCCCTTTAAATATCAGTGCAGTCATGCTGGCCACATGACCAATGGATTCGTCTTCGGACAACACTGACTCTTCAGCTTAGAAAGAGAAATGAGCACTGTCCCCTACAGTTGGTTACCACTAGATATTCATGTCAAGGGGAAACCTTTACCTTTAATACTAGTATTGTTACTACTGAAATACTAAAATGGCAAGATGGTATATAAAATAAATTGATATAATGTGGTCCAGAAAAACCAAGAATATAAAATGAAGAAATGAATAGGAAACAAAGTAGGTGGGGAAAAAAACTTATTCAATTTTGTGGGACATTTTTTTAGTCTGGTTTTCCGGGACAAATGGCAAGCCTATCCGTGAGGCCTTTTTCGACTCTATGATTCTATAACTATTAAACAGTTACTTAAATCTGCTAGTAATTTCCAGTCACTTTCAAGTTACATTTCTGGGCAATTTTCAACTGAATAGGCAGAGGTGCAGTGTACCAGAGAAGTGAAGGGACAAAAACTGCCCCCAGCCACATTTAACCTGGAGCAAAAATTATCCGTAATCATATGCACTTTAAAATAAATACTGGTAAATAAATGCTACAACACGGTGACTCAAGAGTCTTTGTAACATCCACAATATTTTTTTCTGTAGTTTTTTATTTGTACTCTTCCTATGCTCTGGAACTACTTTCTCTTTAGAGAAGGAGTGGGTAAAGTACAGCCTGTGGGTTGCATGCAGCTCCTGGATCCCCTATTTTTTGGCTGCTGAAGCCTCCTACCAGTCCCCCTCAAGATCCCCATTTTAAACAATTGTGTAATTTTCAGCTGTAAAGCTCCCATTCAAATGCACCCCCAGCCCGATACAGAAAGCCCCCCCCCCCAATTCCACAGTATCTGTATTTTCAGAGAGTCCTTCTCAAAGTGGCAATAGGAAGTGACACAATGTCACTTCTGGTCATCATTCTGGGAAGGACTCAAATGAATATAGAGGTGTTTGGGAGTACTGCTTGCGGATGTGACCCAAGGAGGTGGGTGGAGGAGGAAATATTGGCCCCTGGCCCCCGCACAGTTGCCTTCCGAGCTTTAGGACTTTGGGCTATTTGACAGACATTGTTGTGCATGATGTAGGCAGAAGCAGCTGGTATTTGTATATTAATATCTTAAGCACGAGCTCTTACTCTGTCTAAGGATGCCAAGCAAGCTTCTCTTCTTTCCCTCCTTCCACCTGGGCAAGAGAAGCAGCAGCGGAGTGAGCGGGCATGGCCTGGAGCTCAAACTGTACTGTGGCAATAGTCTAAGAACCCTTGTGTGAGATCTGGATGCTTCTTTGATTAAGGGACGAGCATTTATGGCTGGATATGAGCTGGGAGCAAGGATTGAAGTTGTGCAGGGGAAAGGCAGGTATGGCGGTAACAGAGTGAAAGTTTGTTACAACGGAAGGCAGGATAGATATTTGAATTGAAGAAAATAAGATTTAAATGACAAAAGTTTATACAAGCTGGATGAACATGGGACGTCAATTGCAAATATGTAAATTTGGAAAACAAAATTTGATGACTATTTTGTATGTTATTATTTTGTATATTACTTGCTGCAAAGCAATAAAATAAAAACATATTGAACAGGGCTATCATATCACCTCTTAACCTTCTCTTCTCCAGGCTAAACATCCCCAGCTCCCTAAATAGTTTCTCATAGGGCATTTTTTCCAGACCCTTCACCATTTTACTTGCTCTCCTTTGGACACACTCCAGTTTCTCCACATCATTTTTTAATTGTGATGCCCAGAACTGGATGCAGTATTCCAGGTGGGGCCTGACCAGAGCTCCCTAATCCTCTCTTCATAGAGCACAGTTTCTAGACCCTTCACCATTTTGGTCACCCTCCTCTAGACACACTCCAATTTGTCCACATCCTTTTTAAATTGTGGTGCCCAGAACTGGACACACTATTCCAGGTGAGGCCTGACCAAAGCAGAATAGAGTGGTACTATTACTTCTCTTGATCTAGACACTATACTCCTGTTGAGAGTACTATACTTGAGGAGATCCTAACTAGTTATCATTGCCTTGTGTAGCCCTTGTGGGATGGGAGGCAATATAAAAACTTGAAATAAATATATAAAAATACCAAAGTAGAACAACCTGCTTGTTTTTGTTGCTTGTTGTGTGCCTTCAAGTCATTTCCAACTTATGCCGACCCTAATACAAATCTATGGGGGTTTCTTGGCAAGATTTGTTCAGAGGTTTGCCACTGCCTTCCCGAGGCTGAGAAAGTGTAACTTGCCCAAGGTCACCCTGTGGGTTTACATGGCCAAGCTGGGAATCGAACACTACTCTCCAGAATCACAATACAACCACTACACCATGCTGGCTCTCAGAGTAACCTATGCCTTAGTATTTCAGACTTCTATGTATGGAATGGAAGCTGGTGGTGAGTGAAGAAAGTTGACAGGAAGAAAAGCAACTCATTTGAAATGTAGTACCAGAGGAGAGTTCTATGGATACTATTGACTGCCACAAAGACAAATGGGTCTGACAGCAAATTAGATCTGAAGTCTCATTAGAAGCCAAGATGACTGCACTGAGTCTATAGTAGTTTGGACATAGTGAAACATAGAATCATAGAGTTGGAAGACACCACAGTGGCCATCCAGTCCAACCCCCTGCCATGTGTCGCATTTGAAAATGCATGCGTAGTAAAGTAAAATGCAGCAGGAAGAGGGAGACCACATTGCAGGTAGATGGATTGAAGTGAGGAAGAGTTTGCAAGACTAGAGAACAGATGATGACAGGGCTCTTGGAGGTCTCCCATTCATAGCGTTGCCATAAGTCGAAGCTGACCTAAAGGCAATTAACAACAGGTAAAAAGAGACAAGAGTTAAAGTCTGTGAAGAAGAAAGTTTCCCTTCAAGGCCAGCCCTTCGATTAGGCAATGAGGTCCTACCTTCCGTTTACATTTCCAACCATTACTTGAACAGTTTTTATACATTTTTAAAATCTTTCTGGTTTTAAATGCCATCTGTACATCATCTTATAAAATATTAGCTTTAATTATTACTCATACTGGAAGACCCCAATTTGCTGGACTTTCATGAGTGCTAAAATCAGATGCCTTTGTGGTTTCTTCCAACTCTTATGATTCTATAAAGGGTGCTGTTATTACAGCACAAGAAGGCTGGCTGATGAAAATAAATGAAGTTGCTGAAACAGAAAAATTGTTAAGGAGGAATCCCTGAATAATTTCAAGAAAAATTGGGAATTGCTTATTACCTTTCTACAATTTTATTGGGACTGTACACCAATTTTAGGTCTTTTAAACAGAGTTTGCAAGATGCAAGAGCATAAATACTGTATATTATAATTTAAAGGAAAATACAGTAAATTGTGGAAAATAGCCATGAGTTAGGGGTGAGAAATCAGTAGTACTAGTACTGTTTGATTTTGCTGTTTTGTAGTGTTTATTGTGTGTATAGGAGGGGGTTAATGTTATATTTGAATAAAAATTATTTTTAAGCTCCAGCAAATAAATAGTTTATTATTGAAATATTGCATCTGGCAGCAGAGCTGTCTCAAGAGGTCTGGGGCCTTTTACACACTGGCTCACATTTAGTATGCAGATGACACCCAACGCTATCTGTCCTTTCCATCTGATTCCACGGAAGCTGCCTCTGTACTGAACCAATGTCTGTTGTCAGTAATGGACTGGATGAGGGTCAACAAATTGAAACTGTTTAATCGGAAACTGTTTGAAAACTTCAGCAGGTTCAAAATGCTGTGTCTAGAACGCTGGTTGGGGCCAGTTATAGGGAACATATAACACCCCTGTTGAAACAGATCCGCTGACTACCGGTGCATTTCTGGGCATAATTCAAAGTGCTGGTCATGATCTATAAAGCCCTACATAGCTTGGGTCCAAACTATCTGAAAGACTATGGGCCCGTACAGACAGGCCAAAATAAAGTTGCTTTGGGTCACTTTGAAGGTATGCTGTTTTAAATGACTCACACATCTTAAAAGGTCAGAAGCTGCGCCAAAGCCGCGCTCCAGTCCTAAGCATGGCTTTGGTGCGGCTTCCGGCCTCTTAGGACGCATGCATCATTTAAACAGCATACTGTATATACTCATGTATAAGTCTAGAAATTTTAGTCAAAAATTGGCCCTAAAAACTTGGGTAAACTTATCCATGAGTCAATGTAAGAAGTGTACTTTAACTATTCTTTTAAAAAATAAAGGAACTATCTCCTTTCTGTGAGTAGAGTGACAAAAAGTGAGTGCTTTGTCTGTCCTGGGAGCACCCCAAAGAAGCATCAACTGTTTCTGCTCTCTCATCCATCCAGTCTTTAGTGTGAGCATAAACAGTTATGCCTGCTGGCATTTTGTAAGTTATTTGGCATTGTTTTCCTTTGCTTCATTTTTAGATCCTTTGTTACACGCCCCTATGTTTTACCCTTGACTTATCCATGGGCCATATAAATCCATCATTTTGGCCCCCAAATTGGACCTCGACTTATATAAGAGGTCGACTTATAGTTGAGTATATATGGTACCTCCAAAGTGACCCGAAGCGGCTTTATTTTGGCCTGTCTGATGGGGCTATATCTCCCCATATGAACCTGCCAGAGCCCTAAGATCTACAGGGGAAGGCTTTCTCCCAGTCCTGCTACTGTCACAAACTTGCTTGGTGAGGACATGAGAGAGGGCCTTCTTAGTGGCTGCTCCCACACTCTGGAATGCCCTTCCTTGGGAGGCTAGGCAGACCTCTCTGATTTCCTTTCACCAGCAAGTGAAGACATTTTCATGCAAGCAGACATTTCATGTATAATCATGTCAGGGAGGCTTTTATATGGGGTATGGGGTTTAGATACGTTTGTACCTATTATGCATTTATGTCATTTTATACTGTTTTTAGGCGGTTGGTTTGGTGGTTTTTTTTAAAAAAAATTATTATAAAGCTTTTAAATTGTTTTGAGTTGCCTTTCTGAGAGAAAGGTGACAGAAATGAAATGAAATCTTTTTGCTGCCAGGAAGAAAGAAAAGGCACTGGAGGACCAAGATATTCCTAGAAAGAACATATTCTTCCTTCTGTCAGCAAGCAAACACCGCATTATTCAGGCAGGCTTTTATGGTGTGACCAGAGGGCAGCCTTTTATATGGGCCGTTTATTGTATATTGAGGGGGGGGGGTATCGTCCTTCCTTGTAGTTTTTATGCTTGTATATGTATGCTTTTATGTTGTGAGCTGTCTTGGATCCTATAGAAATAAAATATGTTATATAAAAAAATCAGTGCATAATGAAATCTGCGAAGTCAAGACCACAAGTGTGGGCTGGAGTGTAGTTGGAAGGTTGCTCTGAGGTTGGGGCCGGATGGGTTTTACATTAAACCAATATAAAAAGGCAGGCATCTTTATTTCTTTATTGAAGAGTATTTATTCGCCGCCCCTCAGAGCGGTTTACACTCTGAAAAGACGCGGCGTCGCCTCCTTCCAATGTCTTTCCAAAGCCCCACAGCCCAGGCATGGCTGACATGGAGCCCAGAGACTGAGGGACCGCCAAGGAACTGAGGGAAGCGAGGCGCGCGGGGACTGAGGGCGGCAGGGGAAACAAAGCATTTTTCCCCTCAGCGCATCCGCCGGGGAGGTTTGCGCATGCGCCGCACGGAAAAGACAGGGACAAGCGGCCGTTTCTTCGAGGCGGACGCTGCCTGCGGAAACGAACGGTTCGTCAGAGAAAGCGCTAGGCTTTGCACACACGGAAAAAACCGCAACCCGGAGGGCCTCGCGGCAACAGCCCCTGCTGCTGGGCCCTGCCGCCGTCACGTGACGCTGAGCTCGCCCCCCCCCGCGCGCGGTTTGTTCCCATTGGTGCGCGCGCTGGCCTCTGTGACGTCAAGGCTCCGTCTTCGTCGTCTCCGCCTCTGCCGCGCGCCCGCCCCGCCCGCCTCCTTTGCCTCCCTCTCGCCGCTCCCTCCCTCCTTTCCCTTCTTTTCGGGCTATTTGAACCGTCGCGCTTCCGCCATCTTCTTCAGCCGCCCGCCCAGTTCGCCAGAGAGAGAGAGAGAGAGAGGGAAAGCGAGGCGGTGGCAGGAAGAGACTAAAGAAAAGGACCGGGAAGGTAACGCTGGCGGAAGAGAGGCGGGAAGCGAAGGGGAAGGCTGGGGCTTAGCGGCCCCGAGGGAAGGGGAGAAGGAAGGCCGAAGCTTCCAGGCGGCGGTTGGGCCCTCAACCGCGGCTCTTTTCTTCCCGCGCGCCGCGGCAGCGACCGTTGCGGGGGAGGGAGAGGGCCGTTAGGCGGGAGGGAGCAGCGGCCGGAGGAGTGCCGAGGAAAGTTGGCGCCAAAGACGGGGGAGCTTGGAGGGAGAAGCCGCAGGAGCCGAGCGGGGCGGGTCCGGAGAAGGAGACGCCGTTGAGGAAGTTGGGGGAGCGGGGGGGAAGAAGCACCAAACCCCGTACATCGAAGGGTATGTATTGTAGACACGGGAGACATAACCCGGTTTGGCGCCGCTTTAAATAGCTTGACTCAAGGCTGTGGAATTCTGGGAGTTGGAGTTTGTTGTGGGGCCCCGAGCGGAGCCACAGCGGGGCTAAAGCAGGTTAGATGCCGCCTTAGTCGACGCCAAAGGTCCCAAACACACTGCGGAAAGGATCCGCCTCGAGGCGGTTTGAACTGCCTTGTCTCAGGGGATGCTGGGAATTGTAGTCCCGCGAGCCTCCTCTGTCAGCGAGCGAGCTTGG
Organism: Sceloporus undulatus; assembly: GCF_019175285.1. Lineage (NCBI taxonomy): Eukaryota > Metazoa > Chordata > Lepidosauria > Squamata > Phrynosomatidae > Sceloporus > Sceloporus undulatus. The sequence goes on from NC_056531.1 coordinate 6,909,125, forward strand.
GGGAATGCCATTCCCAGCATCCCCCAAAGCAGTGCCAGCAGCCTCCAACTGGAGGCGCTGGGGGGGGTGTTTGGGGGGCCCTGTGATGATGGCTAGTCCAAGCCGTGGCGAGGTGGATCTTGGCTTCGGGGGCTTTGGGAGCGAAGAAGAAAGCCTCCAATGGCCAAAGGAGGCGTTTCTGGCGCTCTCCCGCCCGGCCCTCAGTTTTGCTGAGCCATTCTTCGATCTTTTTTTTTGGGGGGGGGGGGGTTTGAGGGAGAGTTCGAAGGCGGGAGGGAAGAAGGGAGTCACCAGGCGCCGCCATTGACCCGGATCCAGAAGGAGCCACGCGCCTTTGGCTGGGGCCAGGCCCACGAGGAGGGCTTTTAATCCTCGCCTCACTCACGCCTCCCTCTCTTTCTCTCTCTCTCTCTCCCTCCTCCTCCTCAGACGCAGCATGGCCGCCCCGCAAGGAGAACCCCAAGTGCAGTTTAAGGTAAGGGCCTCTGCTGCATAGGGATGAGTCCGCCCTTGAGGCCTCTTCTGTGTGAGGAAACCTCTTCTCTTTTGGGAAGTCGAAGGAGAGGATCTTTTCCAATGTGAAAGCAAAGGCTTTCATGGCCACCATCCATTTTTTTGTGGGGTTTTCTAGCTATGTGGCCATATTCTGGAAGAGTTTCTTCCTGATATTTCGCCAGCATCTGTGGCTATGGCACCTCCTCTGAAGATGCCAGCCACAGATGCTGGCAAAACAGGAGCAAAGTGAAGTCAAAGGCTTTCACAGCCAGCATCCATAGTTCTTTGTGGAGTTTTGGGACTCTGTGACCATATTCTAGAAGAGTTTATTCCTGATGTCTCACCAGTATCTGTGGCTGGCATCCTCTGTGGCAGATTTCTCTGAAAATGCCAGCCACATCAGGAATAAACCCCTTTAGAACATGCCCACTTGATGATGATGATGATGATATTTATTTTTATGCCACTTCTCTTTACAAGATTAAAACATACATTCCCATCTCACAATCCCAACCCCTCACCCCTCTAAAATAGCCCAAAAAACAGACAAAAGACTATCAGCAACAAACTCTTCTGGAACATGGCCATATAACCCCAAAAGCCCACAAAAAACCATTTTTTCTTTTTTAAAGCAAGCAACCCAGCTATTTTCTCCTCTCCAATGGTACCGAAGGAGGTTGTAGCCCATCATTTCCTTTATTAAGCTGGAAATATACAGGAATGGCAAACGGATGACAAAAAATGTACTGTTGCACTCTTAGCTGAATTTGGCAAGAAGCACCTCTTTCTGCTCGCCTTTAAATTCCTTGCAATTTTGGGTTGGAAGAAAAGTGTCCCAAGTTAGATTGTGTTTAACATCTAACTGCCACATCAGTGCCTCTGGCATTGCCATCTTGGGACTTTTTGCCTGCTTTGTTCGCACAGAGTAAGACACACTTTCTGGCTCTCTAACTGGATTTTTTGGGATTACACATTTGAATTATTGGGGTCCTTTACTGTAATGAAACAGTTGCTTTCAATTATATGTTTATTCATCTACATTATATATCCTACTTGTCCTTCACTGAGCTGAATGAATGACAATGAATGAACACATGGCAGTCCTCTTTCCCCACTTCCTCCTCACAACAACCCTGGCAGGTAGGTCACATTGATTTTGACTGGACCTTGGCTGCCTAGTGAATGAAATAGTTCACATGTTCAACTGCCTTAACTATCAGACTGGCTCTCTCTTGGGTTACAGTCCAAACATTGTATTGCTATGCTCACGGTAAGCTGTATTGAGGTTTTATTGATACACAAAGGGTAAACTTATGAACCTTCCTTATCAACACAAGGACATTAGTGTGAAGGTCCAGTTTCAATTGAAGAGCACTTAAAGAATAGTTTGTTAACCCCCATAGACTGGAATATGAAGAAAACTAAAAGAAGAGGAAAGGTAAGAGTGAATAGTGTAGTCTCAGGTGTATGAGGACTTTGGCTTCCCTTTTGGGCAGATTTTCCAAGACAACATGATCAGTTTTATTCAGCAGATCCTGAATTGTTGTTGATCACGGCAGTTTTACATCTTGTAGAAAAAGTTCTGCTCTTGCTGCACACTTGCAAAAATTAGTTTCTGTTCATTTACTTGTTAAAATACAAGTGGTGTAGAGTATGTTACATAAACTGGAACAACTTTTGCAAAAGAAAGTGTTTCAGGTGAAATGCCATATATTCCACACTACATCTCAGGCAGCGCATACAATGGGAAACTTATCAACTTGTTAGTCTCGCCCCCCCCCCTTTTTTTTTTTTTTTAAGGAGCAGGCAGAATGCAGATTTTCAGCATGGTTGAACTGGATTTAGTTTAGGCAGTTGTCTGTCACTTATTCTGACATCTGTAGCTACTGGCTCATAGTTTGTGGCTTCTTTCTTCAACTGCAGTGCCTTAGGCTGACATTACTGTGAGGTCAGTAATGGTCACCCAGTGACTTCTGAATTTAGGTAGTGATTTGAACCTGGGTTTCCCTGACACTGTAGCGACTGTCTTGCACTGACCAGAGAATGCGCCTATTGATCTATGAGATTGATGCGGATAGAAAACAACCTTAGGATAGGATGTAGCTCAATTTATTTTCCTTTTTTTACTTTTTATTTTATACATACATATTTTTTAAAAAAATACACATTAAAAAATTAAAATTAAAACCAAACAACCCGAGAACAGTCTATGAACAGATCACAAGGTTCAAACAAACTTATTTTTCCTCTAACACAGTTCCCCAGAAGACAAAAAGGGAGCCATTTTTCTTTAAATGATATCTCACTTCCATTGGGGGCTTTCATTCTATCAGAAAGTTTTTCCATTTAAAGTATCCCTATGCTACCAATTCTCCAGGTTTAATTAGCCAGTTTTCCACTTCTGAGCAATCTCCACTCTTGTAACAGCAGTAAGGAATAATATCAAATATATTTAAGGTTTTTGTGGTGATCAGTAAAAGTAGACAAAATAACTAAAGCAGGGCACATATAAATTTTTTGATTAGTTATCTGAGATTATGCAAAGAACTTGTTCCCAAAAGTTAAAAATGCAAGTACAATAAAACCACATATGGAGGTACGTTCCTCTATCTGAACAACCCCTCCAACAAAAAAGGAGAGAAATGTTTACGAATATGAGCCAAGCGAATGGGGGGTCATGTACCGCCAATGTATCAGTTTTAACACAATATCCATTTCTAAAATTGCTTTTCAACAGCTTGTTTTGGTTGGTGATGGTGGTACCGGTAAAACAACATTTGTTAAGCGCCACTTGACTGGTGAATTTGAGAAGAAATATGTAGGTATGTTCGTTTTCAGTATTTATTATATTTAAAGAATTATATGGGAATGGTATGTAAAGTAAGGAATTGGTGTTTGGCTCTTTTAAAAAAACACTTTCTAGAAGCTGTAAATCTAAATATTCCCTTATATTCCCATATATTGTTTTCTACTTTAAAAGTTTTTAGATCTTAGGGACATCTGATCTCCAGTAGGGGTTTTATACCCTGCTAGTAAGAGAAGGAATGTGAACAGAGAGGAGACCAGACTATACAAGGAAAACATTTGGGTTTGCAGAAATCAGCCTCTAAGTGGTACATAGCAAAGGCCTCTTAATCTTTTATAAACAACAGAAACGGCTGATGAATATTAGTCTTTTTTAAATAAATGAAAATAGAATAGGTGTTTTGTGTTGCTTGCATGTATTATCATACCTGCTGGTATTCCAGCAGAGTTTTTGATGCAGTGCACCAACCAAGGTTTTATGTCATTTTAGCTACTCTGGGTGTTGAAGTCCATCCTCTGGTGTTCCACACTAACAGAGGTCCAATTAAATTTAATGTATGGGACACAGCTGGGCAAGAAAAGTTTGGAGGTCTGAGAGATGGCTATTACATTCAAGGTAAGTTGTTTGAAGAGCTGCTTTGGCTAATTGAAAAAAGTGGTTATAAGGTGCTGTTCTATGGTCTGAGATGTCTATATTTTAATTATTCCAAAGGTCGGTTGTCAGCCTTTGGTTATTTCAGGGTCATCTGCAAAGATGTACAAAGATGTGCATCAATATGTTAGGCTTGTGCACATACTGGATTTTGCAAGTTTGCAGTTACAGCATGCTGGATATAAATTTAGATTGATGGAGCAAATGCAAATATTTTGAAATTTAAAGTTGTGGGTTCTTTTATAATCAAAACTAGTAATGTTTACAGCATTATTGAAAGATCCACCTTGGTGAATCTGGTTCTATAAACAGTTTAATTACATCAGAAGTTGAATTTAACAATAGTGCACTATGAGTTAATAATACCGAAATGTTTAATTTTCAGCTCAGTGTGCCATCATAATGTTTGATGTAACATCCAGAGTTACGTACAAGAACGTACCCAACTGGCATAGAGATCTGGTCCGGGTGTGTGAGAACATCCCCATAGTTTTGTGTGGCAACAAAGTGGATATCAAGGACAGGAAAGTCAAGGCAAAATCGATTGTTTTTCACCGGAAGAAGAATCTGCAGGTGAAGAATGGGATTTTTTGTGTGTGTGTGTCAGAATATTTTTTAGTGTGAAGATAGTTATCACCCATTTAGGAAGAAGCAAATGTTCTTCCCATAATTCTACTTTCTAGTCTCAGAAGTATCAAATTTATTCCATGTATTACTTAACTCTTTAACATAATATACTATACTGTGGATATTGAAGTCTGCAATGTGGGCAGCATTCAAAAATTGATTGTAAAGTAAATTTGCTAATACTTTCCAAGGTAACGTTTCTAGTTTTTGCAGTTTCCTTCCAAATTTTATCCATAATAAAAGAGAATGCATTTTTCTGGTGGAACCATGAAAAAAAATTATGTGGTACAAGCTTTAGTGGACTAGAGTGAACTCTCAGATATATGGTCTCAGTTGGAACACATAAGAACTGACGAAATGATGTGTGTGTACTGTGGAGTAGATTATATATGATGTGGATTCTTGAAAATGTGCCTTCAAATCTCCTCTTGTCCTATGGTGATCCCATGAATTTCAAAAGATTTTTTTAGGCAGGGAATACTCGGGGTGATTTTGCCAATCCTTTCTGTGAATTATATCTTGCAACACCTGAGGTTCATTTGTCAGTCTCCCTTCTAAGTACTAACCAGGGTTGGCCCTGCTTAGCTTGCAGATGCAGATACCTTAGTTGGGGAACTCAAGGCAGCAAGTAAAGCTATACACTGGTCCCCCGGGTTACGAAATACCCAGGTTACGAAATTTTCGGGATACGAATAAATCCCATAGGGATTTATTGTTTCGGCTTACGAAGGTTTTTTCGGGTTACGAAAAAACCCCTGCGCTGTTTCAAATGGAGCCGCGGCACAGCCGCGGCTTTTTCCCCATTAGCGCCTATGGGCTATTCGGCTTACGAAGTATCCCGGGTTACGAAAGCGGCGGCGGAACAAATTAATTTCGTAACCCGGGGTACCAGTGTATGCAATTATCAAAATTTAGTTCTAAGGATAGCACTTAATATATCTGGAGTGGCCTGTAGTTAAGAAAATTTTATTCCACAATAAAATGCTAATTTTAAAAAGGTGTTGACTGATAGATTCTTTTGTGTTTTCTCTCCCCTCCCTGCAATTTTTCTGTAGTATTATGATATTTCAGCCAAGAGTAACTACAACTTTGAGAAGCCTTTTCTGTGGCTGGCAAGAAAGCTAATCGGCGATCCCAACTTGGAATTTGTTGCCATGCCTGCTCTTGCACCACCAGAAGTTGTTATGGATCCAGCACTGGCAGCACAATATGAGCAAGATTTACAGGTAAATAGCTCATAAAATATCTGGCCTATCTAGCTGGTAGTTGCTATGGTTCCTTCAGTGTTACTAAAACTTTTCCCTTTTCTAGATTGCTCAGACCACTGCACTGCCTGATGAAGATGATGACCTGTGAGAGAGTAAAGCTGGAGCCCAGCGTCAGAAGTCTAGTTTTATAGGCAACTGTCCTGTCATGTCAGTGGTGCAGCGTGTTTGCCACTTTATTATTCTAGCTGAGCAGAACATGTGCTTTAATCTTTGGGATGCTGAAAAGAGAGAATGGGCTTTGGAGTGAATGTGGCAGTTAAAAATAAATCCTTCATTTTGGACCTGCATATTTAGCTGTTTTGGACTGCAATTTATTTCCCATTTGAGTTACAAATCTGACCGCTGCAGTCACATCACAGTGTTCAGTGGTAAATTTTGTTTGTTACTGTCATTCCCATTCCTTTTTGTTTAGATCATAATAAAGTTGTATTTCAAATATCCAAGCAAGTGGCTTTTCATAATTTAAGATTAGTTATCTGGATTCTACATAGCCTGCAAATCTACAAATTGGGATTTTTATATTATTTTTTTAAAAAGCACCCTCTTAATCCTAAATAAGACAAGAGCTGTGACTGCCTAGTAGAGCTAAATTCACATCAGAATAGTTGCTGTACTTGCATGTAAGCTGGTTGTCTTAACGTTGAAGTTATTTTCTCTGTATAAAGTAAAATTAACAGTCTTATATGTAATTCTCACTTAGGCCTTACTTTAGCAAACTGCTGTGACAGTTTAAGTGACCTATAGTTAGTAGAATCTTATGATTTCACTTGTGGGCCTATAATGTTTTTTCTGGTAGAGTTAATACCATCTTTTGGGTTAAAAAGCTTAAAAACAGTAGTATTTCCATCAAATTGACTGATAGAAAACAACTCTGGATTAAACATGTAATTGCCAGATAAGGCCAAGCATTGTGTGCTACTAAAGGTGTCTCAAAGCTGTGTCTGTTTAATAGTTAAAAGCTAGTTTCACATGGACTATGGTGCTTAGGGAATGTCTTAAATTTTGACTCCCCCACTACAGCTTTTAGACAAACTCCTAGTTTTGTAATAGCTAATGTGCTCTGGGTGTTAAATCCACTCATGTGTTAAAGTAGTCCCCAAATCCCCACTTTACACTGTAAAAAGCCATGACATTTCAAGTGATTTCTTCAAGTGTGGAATCTGGTTTGACCCCATTTTTGCTAATGATAAAAGTGGAACAAGTATTAAAAATGTTAGTCTTCAATTTTGCTTCTCTTTGCAGGCAATAAAAGGGTATGTGTGGCATTATCTGAATTAGAATGCCAGAGTTCAATAATTTGCTTTTCTAAAATTGTAGTAGCAGGTATTAGAAATGAAAAATCAGTTAATGCTACTGCCAGACTAGACTATTGCATATGATATGTCCAATATTTATTTTCTAATCCTTCCAGTATTCCTACAAAGTTAATTTGACATATTTTTGGCATGTTCAGTTACTGCTGCAAAATGTGGACATTCTAGTCATATGTTTATATGGAGTAACATGATTCTAGAGCAGATCATTAAACAGTCTATAAGCACTTAGAAAGGCATGCCATGATCACTAAAGGTCAACATGGGGCTCATTCCCACTTACATTTAAACAGGTTTGCAATTCCCCTTCGCTCAGTGTTGGTAAATCCATTCCAAAAGGTCCGTTGTTCCACTATGAAAGTGGATCTTTTCATTATCACTTTGTAGTTGCTTCTTTTTTGGCACAATTGTCGTCCCCACTAGTTTGCACCACTTCAAAATGCATGTCAGTCTTGATGTAAGCAGCAGGCCAGGCTTGGGAACTATTTACATTTTAAAAAAATAATGTATAAATTAATAGAAGATTTAATTAATTGGTTTTGCAACTTCTTGCCTCACTATGAGCTGCCATCGGATTGCCCAGGTAATTGCAAGTTGTCGCAAAACCAATGAATCGAATCTTCTATCAACTTAGAAAAAATTGATAGAAGATTCGATTCATTGGTTTTGCAACTACTTTCCTCACTGATTGCAAATAGTTGCAAAATCAGTGAATCAAATCTACTATCAATTCTACTATTATTTTTTTAAAAAAAATCGTCTGCCCATAGGTCACACCACAAGCAAAAAGTCAGCGCTGGGGTGGAGGTGGGGGTGGATCTACCAAAAACTGAGGAAGGATGGTGAACAATCCTCTGCAATTAGTTCTTCCCCTCCAGAATGGTGTGATTCAGATGTGTTCATTTGTTGAACATGCTTTGCAATTGATTCTTTTCAAAATAGTGTCAGGAAAGAGTGTGGGGGTTTTTGTGTTTGCCTTGCTTCATTGCAATTGAAACCAATCACAGTAAGATCGCAACTGGTTTCAAATGGGAACGACGGTCATATAACCCAATCTGCAATTTGCTTTAAATTATAGTGGGAATGCAGCCATGGGTGTCTCAAAAACAAGTCATGCCAGACTAATCTTAACTCTTTTTAAATAGAGTTACAAGTATGGTAGATGAAGGGAATGCTGTGGATTATTTCAGTATGGCCTTCAACAAAATCTCCCATAATCTTGCAAAAAGGCTAGTAAAATGTGGACTAAATGCTACTGTTAGGTAGATTTGTAATAATTTGACTGGCTGAACCCAAAGGGTGTTCACTAATGGCTCCTCTTCATCCTGGAGAGATGTGACCAGTGGGGTGCCATAGGGTTCTGTCCTGGGCCCAGTGTTATTCAACATCTTTATCAATGACTTGGATGAAGGAATAGAAGACATGCTTATCAAATTTGCAGATGACACTAAATTAGGAGGAATAGGCAAAACCTCAGGACAGAATCAGAATTCAAAATGGCCTTAACATAATGGAAAGCTGGACTGAAACAAAATAAATTTCAAGAGGGAGAAAGCCAAGGAGCTACACGTTGGGAAAAAAAATGAAATACACAGATATAGGATGGGCGACCCCTGGCTGGACGTCAGTACATGTGAAAGGGATCACAATTCAAGAAAGATGTTGACAAGCAGGAGCGTGTCCAGAGGAGAGAGACCAAAATGGTGAAAAGTGTGGAAGCCATACCAGATGACAATAGTTCCCAACCTGGGGTATGCATACTCCCAGCATATGCAGCAGGACATTAAGAGGTGTGCAGTTTTGTTTTTTTTGGTAATAGTGGAATAATCAGTAATGGAAGAGGTTGAGAAGCAGGAGCTCCTGCCTCAATTGGGCATGTGTGTGAGAAAGTGAAGAGATAGCCAATGAATGGGTGGGGGGAATGAGATGGAGTGCTAGCTCAGTGTGGTGCCATGAATTGGCCAGCCGCCTCCGGCCAACCCAGTTAGTCTAACATCAATACCAGGAAAGATTCTGGAGCAGAACATTAAACAGTCTGTGAACATTTAGAAGGCAATGCCATAATCACAAAAGTCAAAATTGGTTTCTCAAAAACAAGTCATGCCAGACCAATCTGATCTCCCTCTCTCTCCTTTGGTGAAATTACCAGCTTAGTAGATAAAAGGAACACTGGATATAGTATATCTTGATTTCAGTAAGGCCTATGACAAGTTTCCCCATGATAATCTTAACAACTTAAATGGACTTGTAATTGGCTGAATGGCTGAACCCAAAGGTTGCTCAGCAATGGCTCCTCTTCATCCTGGAAAGAAGTGACCAGTGGGGTGCCATAGGGTTCTGTTCTGGGCCCAGTGCTATTCAATAGTTTTATCAATGATTTGGATGAAGGAATAAAGGTCATGCTTCTCAAATTTGCAGATGACACCAACTTAGGAGGAGTAGCTAATACCCCAGAAAAGAGGATCAAAATTCAAAATGAGTTTAATAGATTAGAAAGCTGGGCCAAAACTAGCAAAATGAATTTCAGCGCAGAGAAATGTACTGTACTTAGGGAGTAGAAATGAGCAGATATAGGATGGTGAACGCCTGGCTTAAGGAGACTACGTGTGAAAGGGATCTAGGAGTCCAAGTAGACCACAAATTGAACCTGAGTCAGTGTGATGTGGCAGCTAAGCAGGCCAATGTGATTCTAGGTTGCATCAATATAGTGTCTAGATCAAGAGAAGTAATAGTGCCACTGTTTTCTGCTTTGGTCAGGCCCCACCTGGAATATTGTGTTCAGTTCTGGGCACTACAATTCAAAAAGGATGTTTACAAGCTGTACCATGTTCAGAGGAGGGCTCAAAACAGTGAAGGGTCTGGTTTAAGAGGAGAGACTTAGGGAGCTGGGTATGTTTAGCCTGGAGAATAGACAGTTAAGAAGTATGAAAGTCCTGTTTACGTATTTGAAGGGGTGTCGTATTGAAGCTGGAGCAAGCTTTTTTTGTGCTGCTCCAGAGAATAGGATCCAGAGCAATGAATGCAAGCTACAGGAAAAGAGATTTCACCTAAATATTAGGAAGAACTTCCTGACACTAAGAGCTGTTCAAAAATGTAACACACTCACTTGGAGAGTGGTTGTGTCTCCTTCTTTGGAGGTCTTTAAGCAAAGGCTGGATGGCCATCTGTCGGGGATGCTTTGATTGTGAATTCCTGCATGGCAGGAGGTTGGACTGGATGGCCCTTGGGGTCTCTTCCAACTCTGTGATTCTATGATGTTGACTCAGAATGTTCCTTTTCTCGCCTGCAAAACTGTGAACTTCACTTCATCGAAATCAATGCCTTTCATTAACTCACTTTCAATTGACTGCTGCCTCAATCAATGGAGATAGGTGGGTAAGAAACAAGAAAAACAATATCACAAGATTGGACAGCTTTGATGGTTGGATACTGAAGGACACCTTCAGGAAAACACAAGTACTAGGAAAGGCATTCCAGTGGGAGACCTGAGTGTAGAACACCATGGAATATTCCAGCACTGACAACCAGAGTGGATAGAAAAAGGAGTGGAGTGGACCAATGCACCTCACACACAACCACTGTGGGAACAGAATGATTTAACAGTACATCTGATCTCTATATAAGATGCAGAGGGACACAACCATAACATTACCAGTCAACAGGATGGGTAATTCTTAGCACCAAAATGAAAGTTTATGATAAATATTAGCTGTTTTAATTACACATTAACATCAATTTGTAGTGCACATGTATCGTCAATACATAGCATGTCTATTCTGACAGTCTTCATATTATACATGAAATCACCCTATCAGCATGGTCGTGGTGAGGAATGATGGAAGCTGTGGTCCAGTAACAGTGTAAAGTCTACATGTGTGCACATATGTGTCTTCATACCACCTGTCAATTTATGGTGAAGCCAAGAATTTCAGAGGGTTTTCTTAGGCATGGGGTTCTCAGGGGTGGTTTTGCCAGTTCCTTCCTTTGAAAATATAGCCAACAGTACCTGGTATTCATTGTTGGTCTCTCACCCAAGTACTAACCAGCCCTGACTATGTTTAGCTTCCAAGATCAGATGGGTATTAGGATATTACCAATTTTTTCCTCTGAAATACAATCTACAGCACCTGATACTTGTGGTGAAATCCTAAATGGAGTGCAATACATATGTGAAAAGAGACACCTGCAACTAAAGAGCAGCGCTACCTTTGCATAGGCTCTGACTGCCATACAAAAGTGGAATGTCCATTAGGTCCGCTTCACTACAAATGTAATAGGAAAAGTTTGGCTTACCTTGCTTGGTAGAGATTTGGATTTCAAGTAGGTAGCCACTAAAACATCCTTTGTACATCGACAATACCGCACTTTTATGAATAGTGTCTGGCATCTAATTCAGAATGATTGAGATTTTAAATTTGAACAGAACTACAAAAGCTCTTATTGTAGTTCACAGTCAACAGAGTTTCTAATCCACATGGTAGCAGATGAAAACATGCACATGTTCTAGAACAGGAGCAGTAACTATATAGCCCTTCAAATATTGTTGGGGGAAAAAAATCAAATATTGTTGAACTGCAACTGCCAACATTCCTCATATTTGGCAAAGTTGCCTGGGACTGCTGGAAGTTGTAGGCCAGGAGATCTGCGCAATTTGAACTCCACTCTAGAAAATGGTTCAGAGACACATCAGTACTTTCAATTGCAGTCATCCAGGAGACATGAGTTAGCAACACATGCCACCTTGCTATCTCTACCCAGTTTGTAGGCCTTGTCACTATCACAGAGATGAAAGTTCTTTAAATACAAGCAGTGTAGCATGTGGCACTCTTGGTGTGCTCTTGCTTTCCTCAGTTGTGTATGTGTGATAATAGATGGTTGCCATTACTTGCAAGTTTTTCAGATACACAACCAGCCTGCTAGTTTTCTATGGAAAAAATTCTTTCTCCTTTTGCCAACTATTTTTTGGGGGAAGGGGCGGAGAACTGGGGACTTTTGACTATTGTAGAGAAACGCAGTGTGCATCTCTATAGACTCTGGGCTGGAAAAAAAGGAATGATGCCTGCTTCTTCCCATGCATGTTTTGAAACAGACTCATGTTTTTCATAATGACAGTAGCACTGCAATCCTATTCTGTCTGCTTGGAAATACTGCACATTCTATTACATTTAATAGAACCAACTCTTAAGTGTTAATAGACTTTCAGCCTGAGTGACCCAAGAGGCGTCAAGGTAATGTTTTAACCTTGTAATGGTAATATTTTATTAATTTTATAATCCTGTTTGTGGTTTTAGATTGTGCGCCGTAGGCAGGCTTTGTTTTAATTTTTAGATTGTTTTTTCCTCCTTTGTAAAGCCTATGGTGCTATATAAATAAACATACTACTACTACTAGTACTCTGGCTTTTCTTCGCGAATGAAGATTCAGGAAGGACTCATCCTGCGCTTTCTACAAGCGTGTTGATGACTAAAAAGACCAATCTGAGATAAACAAGTCCAGTTGCAGAAAGCACAGCATAAAGTCTCCTTGGGTGATGTTTCCGGGTTGTGGTTCTTTCTGCGTTGTCATTTCTCTTTGAGACTCGTTCAGCGTGAGCTTTCAAAAAAGGCTGCAGCATCGTGGATAGATGTTGTTTCAGGGAGTCCTTCTATCTCTTGTTTGGAGCGCCCCTCTTATGCTGACCCGTGGCGAGTTCACCATAGGCGTGTTACAGATGGGCCCCTTGAGGCGCCGTCATTACGCGTGAGGGGCAGTGCTTCCTGACGCACCTTGCCCCTCGCGCGTAATGAGTGTGTTAAAATGGCAGCACCCAATACTGATGGGCGCCGCCATTTTGATGTCGCGGACGCGCAGCATCCAGACGTCGCGCATTGGAAGTGGTGCCATGAGTGCGCGCCTCGCGCTTTGTGGCGCCTCTTCCAGGGCCCAAGAAGAAGCGCCATTTTGGCGCTTCTTTGTTGCTGCGCCCGAGAAACATGCAGTTTGGCTGCTGCAGTTCCCGGACACAGAAACCGGCAGCGGCGTGAGACCGCCCGTTTTGGGTGGTCTGTAATGCGCCATAGAATACTATTTTTGGGAGGTGATGGTCCTTCATCCTAGAAACGTGTCCTGCCCAGCGCAGCTGCGTCGTCAATAACATGGCCTCAATGCTAGTGATCCCTAGCTCATAGTCAGTTCAGTGTATATTTAGAATTGTGCGTAAACAGAGCTGATGAAAGCATTTGAGGAGTCGTAGGTGTTGGCGATAGGTGACCCATGTTTCAGACCCATAAAGGAGAATAGACAGTACAATGGCTCTATACACACTGATTTTAGTGCTTTGCCTCAAGTGTTTGTTACTCCAGACTCTTTTGTGAAGCCTTCCGAATGCAATATATGCCTTTGCTAGTCTGTGATTGATCTTGTTATCAGTCTTGGCATCTGAGGAGATGATGCTTCCCAGGTAGGTGAGCTGCTGGACGGATTTAAGCACAGATTTGCCAACAGTGATGTGGAGATGGTAGTGTTTTTCTTGAGATGCAGGCTGGTAGAGAACTTCCGTTTTCTTCAGGCTGACTTCCAGCCCAAAAAGCTCTGTGACTGTAGCAAAACAAGATATTAGGTGCTGCAGAGCTGCTTTTGTATGGGCAACGAGGGCAGCATCGTCAGCCAAAAGCAGCTCATGGAGTCATAGTGTGAGTCCTCAGGCGACTTAAGTTAAACAGGCTACCATCAGTACAATAGCGTATATAAATGCCGTCTTCTTCTTTGAGATCTGCCGTAGCCCTTTGGAGCATCATCCTGAAGAAGATTGTAAATATAGTTGGAGCGAGAACACAACCTTGTTTCACACCAATAGTTATTAGAAAGGGCTCCAAGAGAACATCACCATTTCTGACTTGACCTTGCTGGCCTTCATGTAGCAGTATAATCATTTTGAGGAATTTTGGGGTGCATCCTAGTCTTTCCAGGATCTGCCACAGACCTTTTCTACTCACAGTGTCGAAGGCTTTGGTGAGGTTGACAAATGTTACATAGAGTCCTTTGTTCTGCTCTCTACTTTTCTCTTGAAGTTGTCTAAGGGCAAATACCATATCTGTAGTGCTCCTATTAGCTCTAAAGTCGCATTGGCTTTCAGGGAGACATTCTTCTGCAATAGCAGATACTAATCTGTTCAGGAATATCCTTGCAAGGATTTTTCCAGCAATGGAGACCAGTGTTATACCTCAATAGTTTGAGCAATTGGATTTTGCTCCTTTTTTCTTATACAGGGTGATGATGACTGCATCTCAGATAACTGATGGCAGTTTGCCTTTTTCCCAGCAACTCACAAGGAGCTCGTGGAGTTTAGCATGGAGTACATGACCTGCGTATTTCCAAGCTTCAGGTGGAATTCCATCAATCCCAGCTGCCTTGCCATTTTTCATCTCCTGTATGGCCTTAAGGGTCTCTTCCAAAGTGGGAGCTATGTCCAATTCATTTTTCATCGGTTGTTGTGTCATATGTTGAATAACTGAGCCTTGGACTACTCGGTTGGCACTGAAGAGACTTTGAAAATGTTCAGCCCATCGGTTCAAAATGGAGGCTTTATCTGTGATTAGTGTTTGACCATATGTACTGTATAGGGAGCTTTGGACCTGATATGTGGGTCCAAGATGTATCCTTTCAGCCTGTGCAATGGATTTTTCTGGTGGAGCGCAGCGTGCACAGAACTGGCCTCACCCTTTAAACCAGAGGTTCGTCTGCTGAGGCCTTGACAAGCATGGACGGTGGCAGTGAGGTCCTCGGGTTGTAGGTTTGATTAGAGTTTCCTTCTCTTAGATGGTTGACCTTACAGGGTTAGATGAGCACCATCTGCCTGGGTTTGGGATTAGAGTTTTCCTTCTCCTAGGATGGTTGCCATAAGGCTAGAGAGCCCATCCTGCCCTTTGGCGCTCTTGGTCGGACCCTTCAGTTGTGATCTGTCTGGCATGGGAGGCCCTACCAGTGGCTATTATACCATCGCCAGCATAGCTCGCAATTTCATTAGGGTATGCAAGCCTCTCCCCCACCACAAGGGGGCGTCAATGGAGAGGACTACTACTACTACTACTAATAATAATAATAATAATTTTTTTGCAAGAAAAATAGCGAACTGTCTATTTGCTGTCTGTTTATCTGGAAGGAAATTGTATAGTACCTTCCTACGAAGCATAAATACCACTGAAACTGAACGGTTCCCGTTCCTTCCTCCTCCTCCTCCTCATCCTCATCCTTCCCCTTCCCGTCCTTAGGTGTCCTTTACACACACACACAACGGTCCTCCCTCACCTCCTTGAGTGTGTTCCTCCTCCTCCTCCTCCTCCTCCTGTGTGCTCCAAGCCACAGCTTCCAAACGGTTTCCAAACAATCACTGTCACTGCCCTGCCACTGCTGCTGCCTGCCACTTTGGGGCTCATTGGCACAGACAGGCAGCAGCACCGTGTTTCTGCCACTGCCTCCTCTTCACTGCCACCACTCCTGCCTCCTCCACAGTTGCTGGTGGGAGTGAGTACTGCTGGACACCTAGCAGAACTTTCTGGGTGGGAAAAGGAGGTAGAGGTGGCCATTTCTTCACCCCCATCAACAGCTGTGGAGGAAACAGGAGTGGTGGCAGAGAGGCGGTGGAGGTGGCAGAAACAACGTGCTGCTGCTACTGCTGCCTGTCTTTGGCTGACCCCCAAAGAGATGGGCAGCTGCAGTGTCAGTGTCTCAGAAGCTGCAGCTGGCCTGGTGGGAAGGGAGAGGCAGCGGTGGCAGGCACCAGGGGCTCCACACTTTAGCCTCCGCTGCTTCAGCCAGCCCAGAAAGGCAAGCTGCCCCCACTGTTTACCCCCAATCACTGGCAGAGAGCTATGGGGGTCAGCTGGAGGGGTCTTTTATGTACAGTGAGTGACCACCCCATTGCACACTCCCTCCCAGTTGTCACCTAGTGCAGTGTGCACCCACCACACAGCCCTAGTGACGCCTCTAAGTGCAGGCTATGTCTGATGCACAGAAGCTAAAATTTCCAGTTCCTAATTTGCTTCTTAGCAGTTGTCTTATGGAAAGAATATTGCCAAAGTACCGCTGAGAGCCCACATGGTGGTGCTGTGGGTCTGTGCAAGCTCTAGCTTGCATAATGTCAGTCATATATAGTAGTTCTCAAACCAAACATGGATCACTGTTGTTTGAACAGGGAGGCCTAGGAGATGAAAAAAACTGCAAAAATTAAAAAACAACAGCCCAAAACTCTGGTTCTTTATTAACTTGTACTGCTTAGCAATATATCTAACACTCGAGTCCCTCATCCATTCCATTTGCTTTTGTATGTGTGCAGATCAAAAAGCGATGTATCTAATTTTGAACAGAACTACAGAAGTCCTTCTTGTACTTCACAGTGGACAGAGTTTCTAATCCACATGGCAGCAGATGAAAATATCTAATCCAATCTGTTCCCTTGCTCCTTTCCTTGATGGTTTAGCAAATGAACGTAGTAATGTTTGGTATCAATATGAAGCAGAGTGCAGTGGAGCTAGTACAATATGAGCTTGTGGCAGAAACAGGAGAAAGTACTCAGCGTGCTCTTCTAAGGAAAAAAAGAAAAAGAAAACTTGATTTATGGTTTCAGGCAATCCACCTTGGGACAGGAAAGGAGAACAGCAAAAGAAGTTTACTTCAATATACTTAAATACATGTGTGAATGTAAGCCATAATGAAGCTAGTGCCTTATGAATGCTCCCTTCCCAGACTATAAAAGGGAAACAAAAGACTACTTTCTTAGGAGAAGGTAGGAAGTGACCTCTCAAAGTAGTTAGTAAAAAGGCTTGAGTACATAGAGAAAAGAGAAGACAAAATGGCAGGCATTCCCTCTGTAGAGTCCCCTCTCATACTAATCTCTTTTCAAGCATTGATGCCTCTTTGCTCTCAACATAAGCATCTTAAGAGGCCAGACGTTGTGCCAAAGCTGCGCTTCAGTCCTTAGTACTGGATCGTGGCTTTGTTATTATTATTATTAACCTTTATTTATGAAGCGCTGTAAATTTACACAGCGTTGTACATGCAATCTTTTTAGTTAGGCGGGTCCCTGCCCTCGGGCTTACAATCTAAAAAGACATGACACAGAAGGAGAAGGGAGTGGTGACGGGAAAGGGTAAGAGGTCCAGCAGTTCCTCTCAACCTCCGAGGCCTGGACCAAGGCAGATGGACTGAAGGGAGGGCTTGGCTTCAAAATGGAAGGTTAATCATTATCCAGGGAAAATACATACTCACAAGTAGGATAATACATATACAGTACGTAGCAATACAGGAAATGGATCGATAAGCAGCCAACAACAGAACATCAGATAGTAAGCGACAATTATGCGATGCCTGGGAAGGCTTCTCTGAATAGGATGGTTTTCAACTCCGTTTTGAAGCTGGTTAAAGAAGTGATGGCTCTTGCTTGTGGAGGAAGAAGGTTCCAGGAGTGAGGGGCAGCAAGTGAAAAGGGGCGAATCCGGGATGGGGCAGAGGAAATCCTGGGCTGGGACAGGAACCCTTGACTACCAGAACGGAGGGCCCTGGTGGGAAGGTGAGGAGAAAGAAGGTCTGATAAGTAAGGAGGGGCCAGTCCATGGAGGGCTTTGAATGTCAACAGCAGGAGCTTATACTGAATGCGGAAAGGGAGAGGGAGCCAGTGAAGGGATGCCAACACAGGAGAGATGTGGTCAGAGCGGTGGGTGGAAGTGATAATGCGTGCAGCTGAATGCTGGACAGAGATTATGGCTTCTGGCCTCTTAGGACGCATGCATCATTTAAACAGCATACCTCCAAAGTGACCCAAAGCAGTTTTATTTTGGCCTGTCTGTTTGGGCCCTTAGTTGAATGTAGAGGCTGAGATATAAGCAATTAGCAATTTTAAAAAATGTATTTTTTTTTCTATTGAACTATGAGCTAGTGTAGCATAGCACTGGATTCTGGGAAACCAGGGTTCAAATCCCCACTCAGCCATGGAAATACCTTAGGCAAGTTACAGTCTTAGAGGAAGGCAATGGCAAACCTCCTCTGAGTAAATCTTGCCAAGAAAATCCTATGACAAGGTTGTGGTAAATCAGAGTGGACGTGAAGGCACATAACACAACTGTTGGCAGTTATGACAGTACTCTTGCTAATTAATGCAAACACTCTGATGCTCCTTATAGTTGCACCTCTAAAAATATACATTGGCAAGTGGCGAGGACAAAGAGCGGCATTCAGAGCCTGAAATTCTAGATCTGTAAGAGAACGCTGAAAGGGGAAGACAGACAATTTGGTCTGCTGCGGCAATATCTGGCAGTGATCCAGCTGAACATAATTAGCAGAACAAATGGAACATGATTATATTTAATAAAGAGCTTAGTTTGTGGCCTCCAAACAAGCAGAAAAAAGAGTGGCAGGGAAGAACTGAGGAGTATGTTAGTGGGAACTGGGAACAGCAAGGGGAAAGCGCCACTGCCGCAGCATCAGTGCTCATTTGTCATGCAAAGTGAACTAATGTCCCTTCTGTTGCTGGTGCTCTGACCATAATTACCTATGGTTCTGAAGTGTTCTTTTTTAAATGAAAAGTGGGAAGTTGATATTCAGAGCAAATGGAATGTGCCTCAGACCCCTTTGTTATTGCCTGAAACCCATCTGCTATGGGTGAGAGAGAAGTACATGACCACAAGAAAAGCTCTATAACAGTACCTTTGGTTTCTCTGTGACTTGGCTTAGGATTTCTGGATAACAGATGGATATTGCTTTGGGATGAACACCGGCAGACCCGTGTGTTGGCTTCCTTGTCCTCATATCGAACCTGTGTAAATACCCTCAGTATCCATGAGGGATCCAGACACACACATACACCCCGTGGATACAATAGCAGCGCGGCCATGCAGCCGTCCCGCCATTGGGGACAATGGGACTGAAATCCTTCTTCCTTCCTTCCTTCCTTCCTTCCTTCCTTCCTTCCTTCCTTCCTTCCTTCCTTCCT
>NC_056531.1:6928259-6981935 GCF_019175285.1 Sceloporus undulatus
CCTCCCCCCCCCTCCAAGGCTTCTGGGCTTGGCGTCGGGGGCAGAGGCTGGAGGGAGCCAGAGTCAGTGCCAGGGCTTGGGTCTCAGAGCCTGGAGGCTCCATCCCAGGTGTTAAGCTGGGGGGGGGGGCTCTGAGACCCAAGCCCTGGCCTCGGCTCTGGTTCCCTCCAGCTGACGGGGCTCCAGCCCCCGAACTGTCCCCAAAGCCAAGCCCAGGGCAGAAGCCCCGAAGAGGGAAGCAAGGATGACTTCAGTCCTATTGTCTCTAATTGTGGCACGGCTGTGTGCACATGCCGCCATTGGGGACAGCGTGGGCTTGCCGTCCACAGATGCCCAGATCCATGAATGACAAGTCCATGGATACCAAGGTCCCACTGTAAATTGGTTATTCGTATTGAGATGCCTATAAATCTGCAGGCTCTCTTTTGTTAAACGAAACACTGTAATCTATGTTACTCTGAATATTGATTTGCTGGTGTAATGGTTCATGGAATTAGACTGCACTTAGAATCATAGAATCCTAGAGTTGGAAGAGACCCCAAGAGCCATCCAATCCAACCCACTGACCATGAAGGAACTCTCAGTCAAAGCATCCCCGACAGATGGCCATCCAGCCTCTGCTTAAAGACTTCTAAGGCAGGAGACTCCACTACACTCCGAGGAAGGAGTGTGTTCCACTGTCGAACAGCCCTTACTGTCAGGAGGTTCCTCCTAATGTTGAGGTAGCTGTAGCTTGCATCCATTGTTCCGGGTCCTAGTCTCTGGAGCAGCAGAAAACAAGCTAGCTCCCTCCTCAATATGGCATCCCTTTAAGTATTTAAACAGGGCTATCATATCACCTCTTAACCTTCTCTTCTCCAGGCTAAATATCCCCAGCTCCCTAAGGTGTTCCTCATAGGACATGGTTTCCAGACCCTTCACCATTTTACTTGCTCTCCTTTGGACACACTCCAGTTTCTCCACATCCCTTTTAGAACTGTGGTGCCCAGAACTGGACACAATATTCCAGGTGGGGCCTGACCTGAGCAGAATAGAGTGGCACTATTACTTCCCTTGATCTAGACACTATACTTCTATTGATGCAGCCTAAAATCACATTGGCCTTGTTAGGTGCCGCATCGCACTGGTGAATCATGTGGTTTAGGACTCCTAGATCACTTTCACATGTAGTCTTGTCAAGCCATGTGTCCCCCATCCTATATCTATGCATTTCATTTTTTTTTTGCCCTAAGTGCATTTCAACCTTACATTTTTTTGCTGCTAAAATTCATTTTGTTAGTTTTGGCCCAGCTTTCTAATCTATAAAGGTCAGTTTGAATTTTGATCCTGCCCTCAGGGGTATTAGCTACTCCTCTTAGTTTGGTGTCATCTGCGGTTTGATAAGCGTGCCCTCTATTCTTTCATCCAAGTCATTGATAAAGATGTTGAATAGCATTGGGCCCAGGACAGAGTCCTGTGGCACTGCACTGGTCACATCACTCCAGGATGAAGAGGAGGCATTGCTGAGCACACTTTGGATTTGGCCAGTCAAACAGTTACAAATCCACCTAACAGTCACATTGTCTAGCCGACATTTTACTAGCTTGTTTACAAGAATATCATGGGGGACGTTGTCAAAGGCCTTACTGAAATCAAGATATGCTATATCTACATGATCTGTTTAAGGATCCATTTGTTTGTATTCTTGGGTGCCCATGGTATTCTCAGCATTCTTCTCCAGCATCGCATCTCAAATGAATTTACTGTGCAGTTTTCTATTTTTGCCATGCTCACGTCTTAAGCTGTAAGTTCCTCCTCAAGCCAGATGGTGGGGCACTTGACCAAGGAATGAACTATTGCCACCCAACAGGTTCTGTTTCTTTTCTTCCCCTCTGCTAGGAAGGGTTTCTTCTTTTTGTTTTCATTAAGAGGCTAAGTGTACTGTGCACAAACACATGTAACAGAGACCTGACACTGCATAAAAACATCTAGTACCACAGCGAAGAGCTCATGGGGGAGGGTTCAGTTTGAGTGAAGAAGTGATAGTGCTGAGGTGCTGCTGGCTCTTCACAACTTTCCTGTGTTTGGTGCCCAGGGGAAGGGGAGCCTGCTGGAACAAGTCATTTGGAATAGAGAAATGAGAGGCTAGGAGAGATTCTCCATTCAAGATATACCCTGTAATCCGCTTGAATTCCTTGAGATTAAGCGAAATTATTATTATTATTATTATTATTATTATTATTATTATTATTATTATCCCTGAAAGAAAAGAAAGCAGTCTGGCCTCATTGTCTGTGCTTGTCTATAGCATTACAGTGGGCCCTTCCTATATGCGAGGATCCGTTCTGGACTCCCCCATGTATGGGAAAAACTGTATATGGTTAAATCCCTTTATTTGCTATGGCGGTGCACTCCCATGCATGGCATCACGCAGGCGCCTGTGGCACCCGGATTATTTTGTCTTCCGCAGCTTGCCGTATGCATAGGCTCAAAGCCACATACGGCAAGCCCGCTTATGGTGCAGGCGCACTGTACTTTTAAATCCTTAAGACATTTTTACCTCACCTGTCACAAGACTAGGTCACCAAGGATCTTATAAACACTCAAAATGAGACAGTCCCGACCCACAAGCCTACAAGCTGAAAGCCATTATACAGGAGAATTTGGAAGGGAGAGAGAGACAAAAGCAGAGCTTGGGAAAGTGGCCATGCTGACTGGGGGATTCTGGGGAGTTATAGTTCTGGGGGGGGGGGGAACATATTCTGAGTTGCAAAATTCAGGAGCAGCATAATTTCCAACTGTCTCAGTTTTTGCAGGTACAGTCCTGGGTAATACTCTGTTGTTCCATTTTTTCAACTGCCTTTAAAATGTCACACATTCTCTCTCTCTCTCTCTCTCTCTCTCTCTCTCTCCAGTCATTGCCACATTCTCAAATAGGTATCACATGCTGTTCGACAGTGGAACAAACTCCTTTCCCGGAGTGTAGTGGAGTCTCCTTCTTTAGAGGTCTTTAAATAGAGGCTGGATGGCCATCTGTCAGGGATGCTTTGATTTGGATTTCCTGCATGGCAGGGGGTTTGACTGGATGGCCCTTGCGGTCTCTTCCAACTCTATGATTCTATGATTCTATGTGCACTTGCATTGCTCTGCTTACAGTATTCAGGAGGCAGAAGGGTAGCACTTGAAACATGCCTGTTACTCAAAAAGCTGAGGGTCTTGGGATAGAATCATAGTATCCTAGAGTTGGAAGAGACCACAAGGGCCATCCAGTCCAACCCCCTGCCATGCAGGAATTCACAATCAAAGCATCCCTGACAGATGGCCATCCAGCCTCTGCTTAAAGACCTCCAAGGAAGGAAATTCCATCACTATCTGAGAGAGTGTTTTCCACTTTCGGCACTCACAAATGAATATCTTTTAGGGGAATTTTAGTAGCTCAAATAAAAATATCTTGGTTGGGGCAATGCTCAGCCTGGAATCTTCTGCCTTTGTATGTCAGTTCCAAATCACACTGAACTCCAGAGGCAATTCCAAATAGGTTTTGCAGTTTTGTTAATAAAATAACCAACACACTCAAGCACACACATTCTCATGCACACACACAAGAACTAAGGAAGCAAAGGTGGAAGAAGGTGAAAAGTGGAGGCCTTGCTAATGGTAATACTGTACCAATCCTGAAGCGTAGCTCCAATTGAGGGGTGTCTGGAATGGAAAAGGCTAGACATCCGCCGTGGCAAGTGGGGTGCCGGCTTAATGAGGAATCTAGTCGAAGTCAAACAGAGATTCTGCCCTGCTTCAGATTAGACCAAATGGCTAGTGTCTAGGTAGTAGTATATATACTCAAAATCATGTCCCAGGACAGCTATTTCAGGATGAATGGATTACTTCACAGCTAAATAATTTTCCCAAGGGAGAGAAATGTTCAGACAATTGGCACGAATATCTCAGACAAAGGAAAACTACTACTATTGGAGAAGAGTCCTATGTCTGTGTATGCACAACCACCCTCTTTGGTCAGAATCCCATCATTGCCCTTCATAGACAAAGGGATTATGCAACAGTGGCACTGACAGCAGCGACCATTTCGTGGATCCGGGGAGGAGTCTGGATGCAGAAGAAGGAGGGACACCGCTGCCAGCCAGGCCTCAAAAATATCAGAAGGAGACAGTACTGGTGATTCCATCCATGGCAAGCCTTCAGTGGTCTATAGATGTCTTTGGGTGATCGCATTGTGGTAGGTGTGCTTGTTTCCTCCTTTGCTGCAGCCATTCGGATTTCCAAATATGATATGGCCAGGTCTCCGCAGCGGGGTTGCCTTTCCAGGTCACCCATCTCAACATTCCTTTTAATATTAAATTGATACCCCAGTTGAGAGGGGTGACTGGAGACCTGACGATGGGGTAACATGCTATTGCAGCTTTCACTAAGCTGGGCAAGTCAAGTGACCCACAGCCATCGTATCTATTGGCCATGCTGTCTGATGATGATGGGAGCTGCAGTCTGGGAAGCTTATCAGACTCATTTTTTGTCTGTTATGGGCACGAAAAGGGGTCACTCAAGGCTGCGCGAGTCTGGGGAAAAATAGATTTTACCGCACCTCAAAGTGTCCTCAAAATGGCCCCATTCTGTTGCTCGGCGCCAAGCCATCCCCATTCAGTGCTGAGGAGCATCCTTTGCTTCAGTTGGAAGTCTTCTGACCGAAGCAAAGGATGCTCCTCAGCACTGAATGGGGACGGCTTGGCACCAGGGAATGGAATAAGGCCATTTTGAGGACACTTTGAGGTGTGGCAAAATCCATTTTTTCTCGGTCACGCGTGGCCCCAAGCATCCACTTCCTGTGCCCATAACATACAAAAATGAGTCCGATAAGCTTCTAACACAGATGGAGAACAGTCGATTGGAGGTGGAGACTTTAGTGTGTGTAGTAGAATCTGCAACATTTCCCAACAAGAGCTAGAGACAAAGGCCTCATTCACACTACCTAATAAACCAGTTTTCAAACCGGTGTAAACCAGTTTAAAGGGCCCTTGTTCGCACTTGCACCGAATTTCTGATGTGGTTTCCGGGGGGGGGGCAGCACTAAACCCAGTTAAACCGGTTCTTCCAAATCGGCGGTGCATGGTCATCCCTGTGATACAACTACATTTTGATTTGATCCTATTGATGGATCTGAGCATGAAGTGCAGTAAACTGAAATGGGCAAATTTGATCACAGTTTGAATAGTGTGAACATCTATTTGGCGCTAATTGACTCAAAAATGATTTATTATGTAGTGTGAATGAGGCATTACTTTTTTTGGGGAAAAGGAAAGGTTGCAATCTGGGCCAGATGATGATTCAAACAGACACTAGGTGGCATGTTTAGAATCCAGGTAAAATTCAGTCAAACAGGGGGTGTAGCACCCCTATTCCAGGTGCACATTTGGAAGAAAATGGGGATAATGTTTTAGGGATGAGGACCAGAAAACAGGGTTGTTCCTGTTCCACAGGCATGCGATTCTTTGCTAATTTTCTTCTCAAAAGCAGCAATGAGTAGGTTTTTTAATTTTCTTTAAAAAGAAAGCATTCCTTTTTTTCTGTGAGAAAGCATTCAAAAATTGCAGTTTTTGTAGTTCAGGACTTATGTGCAAACTTGACACTTGGTATTTTTGCACAGTATCTTCACATGCAAATTTTGCACAAAATAAGTCACAAACTGAAAATTCATCTGGGAGAATCTCAGCATGTATGTATAACTGAGGTTTTGCATATTCATACACACTCCAAAGTAAAAAATGTATAGACTTCACATTTTTTGAACTAACTACAGCCCCATTCACACTATGAAAAAAATTCAGAATGAATTTGGGTTGAATCCTTGTTGTTCACACACGTCTCGACTGCACTTTATGCGCTTTTGAGGGAGAACTGGTAAAAAAAATATTACTTAACCCGGGATATTTGATACTGGGTTTTTTCCAACTTTTTCTGAAAGATCCACATCATCGGCAGTATGAATAAGGGCCTGATAAAGACGGCCAAAACTGCTGTCATATGGCTGATTTTATGGCTTCGGAGGGCTGGGCGTCCATATGCGTCCAGCCCTTCTAGCGGAACCTGTGCGCTATCTTGTCAGCGGCCCACCCACACGGGGCACATGATAATCATGTGTGGCCAAACGACACTCGCCAGAAGTGGCAGCACTGATGCATGTGAGCACCATTAGAGTGTTCCTAAAAAGAAGCCGCTCTAAGCAGCTTCTTTTTAGGACATGCATTGGTGCCGCACTGTGGGGTTGGTGCAGCGCCAATGAGGGGCAAAAACGGGTATGATGGAGCTGCCCGTCTGTATTTCCCCAAGCTTTCAAATTGATTTGTATCACTCTGTATCGTTCCTTCTCAAAAAGGAAGGGAGGAGTTTCATAAAGCAGGGGCAGCACATTCAAAAGGGCAGCTCCGTTTTAACCCGAAAAAATGTCATGCGTGAATAACACAGGGTTAAATTAACTGAAAGAGATTTGCGAAACGAAAACAAAATGGGAACAGTGAAACCAATAAGCATTCTTGCAGCGATGCGGATCTCCTCGGAGGGAAAAAACCCCAAGCTTGTGAATGCCACCTACATCCCCCCAGAAGAGACAGAATCCCTGAACTTCATACATAATTTGTAAAAGCAAAGTTTCTCATTTATACAGGCTTCACCCCCCTCTCAAACTGCATCCATTTAACAATTCTCTTTTTTCCTCTAAACTTTCTGAACATCCCTCAACTTTGCCTGCTCTTTTTAACTGACTGTTTTTAGGACCCAGCAACAGAGGTGGGCTGGTAATGTGATATAAATAGAGTACTCAAATGGGACAAAGTTTGAGTGTAAAACATGACATCATCTAGACTTTCTCTCCACCCAAAGAGAATTGGGATGGAGGTGTAAACTTGAGCCAGTCCGTTGGCCTGAGCAGAGAATGACTCATTTCAGCCCAGCTCTGGAAAGAAGAACATCCAAGCGTTTGGTGAATCAGACGTTCCCTTTATATCAACAATCAATCCCTTTCCCATCTGAAATCTGTCTCCCCTCCCCAAAAAAATCTTAAAAGAGAATGATAGGGACTGGAAGAATGGGAAACAGACCTGCAAGGCTAAAGTTGTAAATATCTGCAGATTGTTTTCATGGAATGGTGCATTTTTCTTCCAAAATTATTTCTTCTCATTCTGTTGATTGGAATTTCAAAGATCACCACTTGATGTACTCCTCCTTTGTAGGGAGAACAAACTTATCCTATGGTACCAGAAAAGAGCCTGATGAAATGGACTTTATATGAACCTATGTGGAAAATCTCCCTACAGAAAGCAACACAAAGCACGACAGAAAACAAGCAAAGGTGCATTAATATTGTGCGAATGGAGATGTCATTGGAGGGTTTCCTGTAGATTTTGCCCCAAGAAAAGGAATCATGGAGAATTGGAGGTCATTTTTGCATTGTCTCTCTTTGCTAATTTTATTTCAGGTAACTGTCTCAAAACAAAGTCAATGGATTCCCCTCTCCACCTTTTTCTTGGATACTTCCCCTTCTCTGTTATCGTATTCATCCAGTTTTTTTTTTTAAACATACAGGTATATGGAAACCATATGTGGCTACACAAACATCCAGGTAAGGAACCATTGCTTTCCTATTTTGAAACTACTAAAATCTTTGTTTTTTAATGCAACAGTATTGTTAGTGTGAAGTCGAAGACTTTCATGGCTGGCATCCATAGTTTTTTGTGGGTTTTTCAGGCCATGTGGCTTCTAGAACCTGGCCACATAGCTAGGAAAACCCACAAAAAATGAATACTGTCAGTGTTTGAATGGTTTAATCTTTTCATAAAAACATTCGTCCTTATTTGAGTAGAGATTCTGGAATTGCCGGAGATGTAGAGAACAGACCATATAGTAAATGGAGAAATTGGTTGGGGATGCCAGCATTGTTACAACATCAATAAACAAGTAAGCAATGTGAGATTTATGCTGTCTCATAGGCTCTGAGGGCATTTTTTTCTGGTGTCATGAAGACTAATATGATGCAGTGGTGAAACTATAATCAGGAAGACTTTGGCGGGGTACAGACTGCCCAAAAAGGGCGGTCTTGTGGTGCCTTGTTTTGCTGCGTGAGGAAGCTGCAGCGGACAAACCATGCGGCTTCCCTGCGCGGCAAAAAGAACCCGCAAAAAGCGGGTGCACTCGCGACATCACAAGAGGGCACGGTGTGAGGACACTAAGTGTCCGTTGTGTCAAAATGGCGGCACCCATGTGTTCAGGGTGCTGCCATTTTGACGCCCTTGTCACATGCTAGGGGTGAGGCACATATGGGCAGTGCGCCCTCGGCCAATCCCTAGAACGTGATGAGGGCACCCTATAGGTCTGTCTGTCCAGGGCCATTGATTTGAATCTCTGCTTAGCTACAAAGTGCACTGGAAATCTGAGAAGGTCATTGTTTTTCCTCCTCACCTACTTTACAGCGCAGTGACATTACATATTAGGGATCAATTTGTATAAATATCATAAATGAGAACAATTTAGCTGCGGAATGTCTCTTCATTAGCTTTCTTCATAGATATGAAAGTGACGGAGTGTTCAGTAACCACCTTGAACTCCATTTTGAGAGAAAGTTGGGATAAAAATTCAATAAACAAACAAAGAAACAAATAAATCCCTGCAACCCCCCCCCCCAGGTGGGTCAAACAAAATGGTGAAGGGTCTGGAAACCATGCCCTATGAGGAAGGACTTAGGGAGCTGGGGATGTTTAGCCTGGAGAAGAATCATAGAATGATAGAATCATACAGTTGGAAGAGACCACAAGGGCCATCCAGTCCAACCCCCTGCCATGCAGGAAATCTCAATCAAAGCATCCCCGACAGATGGCCCTCCAGCCTCTGCTTAAAGACCTCCAAAGAAGGAGACTCCACTATACCCCGAGGGAGTGTGTTCCACTGTCGAACAGCCCTTACTGTCAGGAAGTTCTTCCTAATGTTGAGGTGGAATCTCTTTTCCTGCAGTTTGCATCCATTCTTCCTGGTCCTGTTCTCTAGAGCAGCAGAAAACAAGCTTATTCCCTCCTCAATATGGCATCCCTTCAAGTATTTAAACAGGGCTATCATATCACCTCTTAACCTTCTCTTCTCCAGGCTAAACATCCCTAGCTCCTTAAGTCGTTCTTCATAGGACATGGTTTCCAGACCCATCACCATTTTAGTCGCTCTCCTTTGGACATGCTCCAGTTTCTCAAAATCCTTTTTGATTTGTGGTGCCCAGAACTGGACACAGTATTCCAGGTGGGGTCTGACCAAAACAGAATACAGTGGCACTATTACTTCTCTTGATCTAGACGCTATATTTTTATTGATGTAGTCTAAAATTGTATTGGCCTTTTTAGCTGCCGCATCGCATTGTTGACTCATGTTCAACTTGTGGTCTACTTGGACTCCTAGATCCCTTTCACATGTAGTCTCGTTCAGCCAGGTGTCTCCCATCCTATATCTTTAACCTCAGTTCTGCCAACTGTAAAACTGAAACAACAGTGCCCTATATATCAGCAATTCTCAATCATAAGGTTAAGAGGTGATATGATAGCCCTGTTTAAATATTTGAAGGGATGTCATATTGAGGAGGTAGCAAGCTTGTTTTCTGCTGCTCCAGAGAACAGGACCCAGAACAATAGATGCAAGCTCCAGGAAAAGAGATTCCACTTCAACGTTAGGAAGAAATGCCTGACAGTAAGGGCTGTTTGACAGTGGAACACACTTCCTCAGAGAGTGGTGGAGTCTCCTTCCTTAGAGATCTTTAAACAGAGGCTGGATGGCCATCTGTCGGGATGCTTTGATTGAGAGTTCCTGCAAGGCAGAATGGGGTTGGACTGGATGGCCTTTGAGGGTCTCTTCCAACTCTATGTTTCTATGATGTACCACAGATGGGAAAGTGTTGCAGGCAAAAGGTATAGATACCCCTAGTACATTGATTCATTTAAGGTGAATCTTCTCAAAAGGATTTTTTTTAATTCTTTGAAAAAAAAATTCAATCCGAGATCTGCCAGGAAACATGTGGTTTGGCTCTTGGAGAGAGACTGATTTGGGCCATGGGGCACGACTCGCCAGGAGGCCCTGTGGTATAAGCCTCCTTATAAGTATTAATTTTAATATGGCTTGCACAAAAGCTCCTTGTGGATTAGGCTGCTGTGAAGAAGAAGAAATGTAGTGGGTTGATTCTTCATTTATTTTCCTTTAACCTTCTATTTTGCTCAGTGGTAGAGCACCTCTTGGGACAAGGTCTAGATTCATTCTCCAGCATTTCCAGGAACAGCTAGGAGACCTATAGTTTTTTGTGGGTTTTTCGGGCTATGTGGCCATGTTCTAGCAGAGTTTCTTCCTGATGTTTCACCAGTGTATGTGGCTGGCATCTTCAGAGAATGTTTCCCTGGAAAGGACTTGGCTATATATATTGTGTGACCTGGAAAGGCAGGAGTGATTTGCATGTACAGTGCGTCCTCGCCTTACGCGGGGATCCGTTCCGGATCCCTCCGCGTAAGGCGAATTCCGCCTATGCTCATGTCCCATTGTTTCCAATGGGGTTTGTGCACGGTGGCCGCGGCTGTGTGGCGGTGCGCGGGGCGCAACGGGCGCGCGCACCCATTCAATTGAATGGGACGTGCTGCCCCTTCCGCCCCGCGCGCGCCCCACAGCTTGAGCGCGTATGCTCAAGCTGCGTATGGCGCAGGCGCGCTGTATATTGTTTGTTGCTAATGGCAGGCCTCAGGGTGTGTGGGTCTGCACAAGAGGATTAATGTCTGTTTGATATTGCTCATTATCTGCTGGGAGAGTTCTCATTTGCATTTGTTGAGTCTTTGGAGTTTATCGTACTGGCCCTGAAATGGGTCCAGTGCATTCTAAACGTGCGCGCGCGCAAGTGCGCGCAGAACGGGATGAGGCCAAGAACCCCATTTTATCGCACTCTGGAACGCCACCTTTGCCGCCAGGCGTTCCAGTTGCGTCCCCATTCCATCCCAGAGGGCGCCATTTCTGAGAACGCTTTAGAACAATTCTTTATCTTTTTCCATAAATCCGAAACATTTTTTATCTAATTGGAACCTTTCATAAATTTGCCTGTATGGAAACCAATTAATCATGAGTCCATCCTTTGCCAACTCTTCCTGGGTATTTAACTTTGCTTCTTTCCTGTTACCGTTCAACAATATTCTATAAGTGAGCCAGTTTTCTTCTTGAATCGTCTCCCTCCTCTGTAAAGCCTCTTGCGGAGAGACCCACTCGGGTATTTTTGTTACCAATCATTTTTTATACCTCTTCCAAACATCCATTAATGAATTCCTAATACAGTGGGTATTAAAGATGTACCACCATTTCAAGGTCCTTTCGGTCCAGGTAGGGACGCAGCTGGCGTATCAGATTAAGCTGGTACCAAGCCCTCCTGGCCATTGCATCCACTTGAGATGACAACTGTTGAGATGGGTCCAGGAGTACTCCCAAGCTGCAAACTTTGTCCTTAGGGGTAAGTGTGACCCCATCCAGGACTGGGTGATAAATCTCCGTCCCTGGACTTGGTGTGCCTATCATGAGTTTTTTTGCTGGATTCAGCCTGAGTTTGTTTTCCCTCATCAAGCCCATTACTGACCTCAGGCAGGCATCCAGGTAAGTTTTTAGTGTAAAGCATCACGTGTCGCGGCAAGGAGACGCAGAGACAGGAACGGGGGTGCACAAGCTTCCTCCTGCCAGGTTTTTGGCTGGGCTTTTTATTGTCATCTTGCTTACTTCCGTCCATTGTTTTCCTTACAATCATTGATGATAGCCTTGCTCCTAGGTCATCTGACTGGCATGACAGGTGCATGATCAGTGCATGCTTGGTGCGTGCTCTTGAGGCAAGGAAGCAGGATATGGAGATCAGCTAAGCCAGCCAAATCAACATGGGCTTATCTATCTAATTATGGATAAAGCATTGTTATCTTGAGAGAGGGTCACAGTCCTGTGGTTTGCCAGCAGAACTGCCACAACTCAATCTTGATGAGCATTGCTATCCTGAGAGAGGGTCACGACCCCGTGGTTTTGCCAGTGGGGTTGCCACAATCACGTCATCTGCGTAAAGCCCAATTTTATGCATAGTCTTATTGATTTCTATCCCTTCTATCTTGTAGTTGTCTCTGATCAATGTTGCAAGAGGTTCCAACGCTATTGCAAAGAGGAGCGGATATCACATGTCAAATGAGTTTATTTTCTTCCTATTAGCTTTTTTTCCATTGTCCAGCTATCACACCCATTCAGAGAAATTGGAAATACTATGGCATGGATGCTTTTGACTTGAGTATCTATTTATATATCTTTACACTTGAGGATATTATCGAGTTACCTCATAGCCACCCTTCCAAGTTTTAGTGTTTTTCTCGTTTCTTGACCATTAATGACTGAGCCCAAGTATACAAAATCTTTATCTCTTTGATCTTTTCATTAACCATTTAATGTTATATAAATCATCTGTAGTCATTATTTTTCTTAATTTTTAGCTGTAAATATGCTTTTGTCCAGTGCTGCAACACTGCCTGCCATGTGGTCGAGCAGGCAGTGTGATGCTGGCTTGGGGGCATCATCGGGGCATGTATTGTCTAAACACCACTCTCCCAAGATGGCATATTGTGCTGGTCTGCTTTGCCTATTAGTGGACCACAGGCTGAACATGTCAGCAATGTGATTCAGCAGCTAAGTATTCCATGCAATTTGAGGCTGCATCAACAGGAGTATAGTGTCTAGATTGAGGGAAGTGGTCATCTTTGGTCAGACCTCACCTGGATTATTGTGTCCATTTCAGGGCACCAGAATTCAGAAAGAATGTTGACAAGCTGGAGCATGTCCAGAGGAGGGCAACCAAAATGGTAAAAGGTCTGGATACTATGACCTATGAACAGCAGCTTAGGAAGTTGGGTATGTTTAGCCTGGATAAGAGAAGGTTAAGGGGTGACATGAGATCCATATTTAAATATTTGGAGGCATGCCATATTGAGGATGGAGCACATTTGTTTTCTGCTGCACCAGAAACTAGGAGACAGAGCAAGGGATTCAAGCCAGAGGAAATGAGATTCCACCTAAACATTAGGAAGAACTTCCTGATGGTAAGAGATGTTCGACAGTGGAATGATCTGTCTTGGAGAGTGGTGGAATCTCCTTCGGTGGAGGTTTTTAAACAATGGCTGGGTGGCCATCTGTCAGGTGTGCTATGATTGTGTATTCCTGCATGGCGGGATTGGAATGGATGGCCATTGTGGTCTCTTCCAACTCTATGTTTCTATGATTCTGCCTTCTGGCTATCTTTTGCCCACCCCTGATCTGTTAGAATGCCAGGCTAACATAAAGGAGTTTTTCAGCCCTGAGTAAACAAAATCATGACCCACTCTGTAGATCAGGGGTAGGCAACCTATGGCCCGCGGGCCGAATCTGGAGAATACTCCAGATGTATAGTTCAGAAAGTAACCTTTCTAAGCTCTGACTGGATTTCATGGCAGTGAATCAATATCCCATCCAAGGACATGGTTTCTACCAGAATATTTTTTATTATTTCTGGTTTTGGATCATATTTTAATTTTGTTCATTTGTTTGTTTGTTTTGTTTAATTTTGTTCATCATACATGGCATGTTACAGAGTTAAAGAGGTTAGATCTATGCTACAAGGAGATTATAATCTAAAATTCAAGACCGGTTTCTGCAGTGTTGCAGAAGGGAATGAAAAAAGGGAGGAGAGAGAAGTGGAGGTAGAGGAAAGTGTTTCAACTTTTCCAAATCAACAGCTTTTATAATGTTGTCTTTTCTTGACAGGTTTTGACGTTTTAGCACAAGTATCCCATTATTGGCCTCTGGGGACTGTTGAAGGAATCCATGAGCTCCAAGACATAAAAGGAGGTAAAGCAAAGAGCAGGGACTCTTCCTATTCCCTGAAATTAACTTATGGCCAGAATTCTGTTGGTCCACTACAGAAGGTTAAGAGGTGATATGATAGTCCTGTTTAAATACTTGAAGGGATGTCATATTGAGGAGGGAGCAGACTTGTTTGCTGCTGCTCCAGAGAACAAGACCCGGAACAATGGATGCAAGCTCCAGGAAAAGAGATTCCACCTCAACATTAGGACGAACTTCCTGACAGTAAGGGCTGTTTGACAGTGGAACACAATCCCTCCTAGAGTGGTGGAATCTCCCTCCTTGGAAGTCTTTAAACAGAGGCTGGATGGCCATCTGTCAGGGATGCTTTGATTTAGATTTTCTGCATGGCAGAATGGGGTTGGACTGGATGGCCCTTGGGATCTCTTCCAACTCTATGATTCTATGATTCTATGAAGCTTGCTGTATCCTCAATGTGACACCCCTTCAAATACTTAAACAGAGCTTTCATATCACCTTTTAATTGTCTCTTCTCCAGGGTAAACATACCCAGCTCCCTAAGTCTCTCCTTGCAGGGCATGGTTGCCAGACCCTTCACCATTTTGTTCGCCCTCTTCTGGATACACTCCAGCTTGTGTTGTGTGCCTTCAAGTCATTTCTGACTTATGTTGACCCTAAGGTGAAACTTTCAAGAGGAGATGACTTTAAAATTGGCTATGTGTAACGTTTTGGTTGCCAGAAGCACTGCATGTATTATTATGGATGCTGAAAGCAACAAATATCCTGCTTTGATATCATTCTCTGTTTATGCATCTCTTCAATTTCTTGTGAATGTCTTTTTGGATTTATTTATTTTCATTGCCATCCATTATAATTTCACACACTTGTGTTTCACCCCATGTTTCTTGCTCATAAACTCTTGGAAGCATCACAAGCTTTGCCCATTGTGTTAAACCATTTTATTTGTGGAATTTTGTGTGTGGCCAACTCCATATCTCTCAGTCAGTCAATGTGGATGTCAGTGTCATCTTATTAGCTTTGGAGATATATGTGTGTGTACACGCATGTTTTTGGAAGGTGCGCTTTAAAGTGAAATACATAATGGGTATTTATTTGCCAGGAACTGTAAAGAGAAACTCTAGGCCCATTAATTAATCCTTCCCATTATTTTAGACTCTGCCCACCACCCCAATACTCTTTTCTGAAGGTCAGTGTCCTCTAGATGACGATGAAGAAAAAAGACATAATGCATATTTGGATATTTAGAGATATACAAGTGAGCAAGCATTTATGGGGGCACAGAAGCAAAAATACACTGCAGGTAGCCCCTGATCCTGATCTTTCTCAGTGCCACAGCAAAGGCAGCTATTTGGCAGTTGCCATCAATCAGTTTTGGAAGCAATTGGATTCTTTGCACCTAACATTCTAAAGTGCACACCTAAAAAATGTAAGTTCTCAAATATGCATGCGAAAAAAGCATGCGTAATAAAGTATAAAAGAAACAAGATTGGCTCCCTGTGGAGTGCACCATCATCAGATGTAAGACCTGCTGTGTTAAAACAGGGATTTCGGTTGTGTTAAAACAGGGATTACTCTGTGGTAAATTTGTTTAGGATTAGAAATTTAAATGTAGGCCTGTATTTGTGGCAGATAGTATATATAACAAGGCAAAATCACTGGGGGGGGAGGGCTTTCTCCCTCACCAAAATCTATCTATCAAAGATCAAAAACACACTGCAGAAATAATCCAGTTTGAGACTGCTTTAACTGCCCTGGCTCAATGCTAGGGAATTCTGGGAACTGTGAGACATTTAGCATTCTCTGTCAGAGAGCTCTGGTGCCACAATAAATAATAACAATAATAAAAACTTTATTTTTACCCTTCCTCTCTGACAGAAGACAATCAAGGCGGCTTACAATAAAAAGTCCATAAAACCACAATACCCCAATTAATCCCTCCCTCCCCTAAAATGTCAAATTAAACACATTTCACCATTAAAACATTCCATTAAAATAACCAGAAACAGGCGAACAGGGCTACAGACTACTCAGTGAGATGGTCTATCCAATTGGTGGCCAGGTTTACTATTCAGGAAAGGCCTGCTGGAAGAGATCCATCTTGACAGCCTTTTGAAAGCTGTCCAAGCTGGTAATATGGCGGATCTGCTCCAACAGGCCATTCCATAATGTGGGAGCGGTTGAAGAAAAGGTTCTCCGGGTAACTGCAGGCAACCTGGTCTTTATAGGCTGGAATAGACTTTTTCCAGAGGACCTGAGTCAGTGGGGTGGATTATACGGAAGGAGGCGATCCTGTAGATAAACTACAGTTCCCAGGATTCCCTGGCACTGCACTGGGGCAGTTAAAGCGGTCTCAAACTGGATTATTTCTGCAGTGTGTTTTGGATCTAAGATGCTTTGGGTCTGTACTGTGAGTGAGAAAACCAATTTCACAAAACCTTTGGACCCTGCAGGTTCATGTCTTGTGCTCTGGATCACCTACTGATTACCATCCATCATTAGTGACCCATGTCATGCTGTCTCAATCAAGAGTGGCTTCGAACACCAGGATGGCACATGGGGACATAAATAATGTAGTCATTAGGGGGGAAATGCTTTCTGCATTTATGATGGTATTCCTTCTAATGTTAAATGACAACAATGTGTGAAGCTTAATTTATTAAAAAGGAATGGAAAAATTCCTAGTGTGGGGACAAGGTCACAGGCAGCCCACAGTACTAGGTGGGCTCCAAGCCAAACCAGCAATTTCCTTATAACCCATAGAAAGGTCTAAAATCCTGTTGTCAAACTACATGGCCAACATCCCACATAGGATGCTACACATTGATTATGCCATTCATCCTTTGTGGCAATGGCAAGCACATCCCATGTATATCCATGCACATGTGCCTCTGTACATACAACTCTCTGTGCACAACGCTGCTTCCATAACCTTGACCTGAATGTGGAAGTGCCATCTCAAATACAACTGTCCAGTCACTGCCATAAGGGAACTGAAGCATACAAGAGACACCAACGGGTTCAGGCTTACCTCTGTTTATATTTTAGTTATTTGATAAATCATTTTTAAACATCTGTTCCCTTGAATGAATATTTTATTTCATCTTACCGCAGTGCAAAATGCAGTGTTTTATATCATTTTACCTTTGTATCCCATTCTAAAACTCAGGGGTACTACAGATTTGTTTTAAATAGATAGGTGTAAATGAAGATAACCCAATGTCATTCTTTTTTCTTCTTCATTTATTTTTAGTTCTTAAATTCAGAACCTTTAAGGACTTAAAATTATTTAAATAAAGCATACACAACTTCTTTAACCCACCTAATATTTCTTTAAGTACCCGTACGGCCATGTGCGCAGTCATACTAGCTAAAGAAATACCTGCTAAATTTACCGTACATATTTTTTTGTCACAACTTTAAAAGTAATTTTTGCTGAGGTAGGGTGACCTAATAAAAGTTACAATTCTGAGTAGTGGGCTTCTGAAAGTTGTACTTCCAAAAAGTAACAGTTCCAACCTTTATGTAATTATGCCTCAGTTACTGGACAAAAGAATTACAAGTCATCTATAACTAGATACAGTACTTTCATGCGATTGCTGACGACGACAATTTCCACATTGAGAGATATAGGCTGGCTGTATTTATGTATTCATTCTATTGCTTTTTTTGTCTTTGTCATTCACCTAGCTCTAAGACTCCACAACTTCACTGTGCTTCCTTCCCATAATTCTACTTTTGTACATACCAATGATTCTGCCTACTCTAACTTCTCTGCAACTGTAGGTGAGAATTCAGTTTTGAATTTGTGTTTGTGTGTGTGTGTGTGTGTATGTTAAACCTTTGGATCATTTCAGTTCAGCAAGTTAAAACAACCAATGTCTTAAGGAGAATTGAAATCTTAATTTGGGGGTTTTAAACAGAAACCACTTTTAAAAAAATGTAGTAGACATTATTCATGAGTCTTTGGTAAGCAGATTAGGTCTGCACAGGGCAGACATAAGACAACGCTGGTAAGTGCTAAGCATGGTTTGTTACCTTAACTCTGGACGTCCATGCATTTTGCCTATCCATGATCCACAGCACAAATGGGGGAATGATAGTCTGTGATGGGTTTGCATTATACCATTGTTTGGTGGTTCCCCAGTTTTTGCATCGATTTTTCCCATTCTAAAAGGGTGAAATGTCCCTCCCAAGGCTGAGTCCTGGTAGAAAGTCCTTTAGGCTAAAATGTGCTGGCGTTTGGCCCCATCCCCCATTGGACTGTGGGACCTGAGAGCATCTCTGAAATTGTATTTGGTACTTGAACTGAAAGAGGTTTCCTATCCTTGATCTATAAAGAAACACGAGTGAGATCAATTTTTCACCTCATAAGTAGACAGGATAGACTAGAGACAAACAAAAATTAAGATAATGCAGATAATATAAGACTTAATTCGGGTGAATTAAAAAAAATCCTTAACCAAGATTCAGGTGTTAAGATGTGACATTTGGTTACTGTGTGTCCTATCAAATGGTCAAGTACATCAAGTTACTGTAGCTGTGACAAAAAGACACAATTTTAAATTGTCTAGTGACAAAATATAAACTCAGTCTTATTTTGTATGTTTACTACCAATTTAACTGTTCCATTTTAATTAGGTTTTAAAATGGTATTGGATTGTTTTATGGTTGTATGCAAAAGCCTGTTTGGCTAACGTAGAATAAACTTGATAGTAGTGCATGTCATATTACACTTTCAGTCTCAACTAGTATACACTCCTCCCCTGCTCTTGTTTCACTCCTGTGTTTGTTTGTAAGGAAACTGACCACATATGTTTGCATCCATTTGTTAGTTCCCAACTAGAACCACTGAATCAATGAGATTTATACATAATAATAATAAATAAATAATAATAATAATATATGTTTTATTTATATTTACCCGTCCTTCATCGATCAGGGCAGTGAACAACCAGCTAATACAATATAAATACAAATACTATATCAAACAATATTAAACTAAACATTAAAACCACATCACAACATTTAAACCCCAACAGCCAGCTGCCATCACTGTGAAGGGTGGAGGGGGAGACTAGCTGGAATCTAATTCAGGAACGCCAACCTGAACAGGAAGGTTTTTAGCTCCCTCCTGAAACTGGGCCAGGGAGGTAGCTGAGCGGCGCTCTTAAGGGCAGCGTATTCCAGCGGGTCCGGGCGACGATGGTATGACCTCCTTGTTGTGGAGGCCAGTCTAGCCCCTGGGACCCTCAAAAGTTTGCTGCCCAGATGTTTCTGAGGGTGCGGGACGGAATGTATGGGGGGGAGGCGGTCCTCCAGGTATCCTGGGCCCAAGCCATGTAGGGCTTATAGGTTTTCACCAACACCTTGTATTGTGCCCGGAAGCAGATGGGCAGCCAATGTAGATCTTTAAGTACAGGTGTATATGACTGGCCCTGGATGGTCGTACCAGTGACCAGTCTGGCTGCCATATTCTGTACACGGGTTTGCCCCATGTAGATTGGTTATGAGTTATCATTCAGCAACTGATTCAGTGGGTCTAGTTGAGGTTATGTGCCTGCTGCATTTACCCCACTATCCTTACAGACAAGAAGAAAGGAGGGACTAACTAAAGGGGATTTAGGTGCTAAATGGCAAGCTTTGTCTTTCATTTAAGGTGAACATTAGGTAGGCTTGAATCTGTTAAAGCAGTAACACAGGATTTCCACACTGCAACCTTATGTACCTTTAATGACTGTGTAGAAGAGGGAATTTCAACAAGCAACCCCTCTTCTACACAACCCTTAAAGGAGAGTAGGAGCTCTCTCTGGTTTTCACTTGGCAATTTGAGAAACTTCAGGCCCCCAGCTGAATTAGCCCTGTTGGGACTCCTCCAGATGGCCACATGCCTTCACTATCATGCCATAGTTCTGTTTTTTTTCATTGCTCTGTGCATATGGTCTCTGGTCCATTACAAGGTTGAAATGCTTTCCTAGGCTTAGCTTTGAAACAAAAAAAGCCAGGTATTTGTGTGTCTGTGCCTTTGAACTGTTCACCACTGCTATGCCATACCCAAGAACTTCTCTGACATGGGATTCCGCTTTTGGATGAAAGAGGTTCCTCAACTTGCTATAAAGTTTGGGCTAACCTTAGTAATAGACATTATATTCACTTGCTGGTCGCCTCCCCTCCCCTCTGTAGAATAAAATAAAATAAATTATTTTAAAACTCAGCAGAAAAAGGCAGGCCAGTCTCTGCTTTCCTGCTTCTGCCAAAAGCCAGAACAAAGTCAGAGATGATCTGTCCTCTCCTCCTCTCTAGCTATATGATGCATGGAGAAGTCAGAGTAGGGGGACTTACTGGGGGTCTAGAGGAAGGCTGTTGTGAGAGAAGTACTGAAATTGGGATCATTACTATATTGCTCTGTAGTTCTCAGGAATCCCCCTGCCAGCATGGCTGCAGCCCTGGACTCCAGGAGCCTTGTCTTAAAAACTCTACAGTGCTATAATAATAATAATAATAATAATAATAATAATAATAATCATAATAGGCAACTTTTAAAAACCATTTCAACTTAATTTTTTTTGAACAGTCTGAAAGCAGGCGGAGGAGTGCTGCTGGCACATCAGGTTTAGGTTCCTTTTAAACAGGATGGGAGAAAGGATCTGAAAAAGCTTTTAAAGGCCCGGTACACACCGGCGGGGGTGGCGATTTTAGGTTTGGGAGCATGCAGGAACCACACGCTCCCGTTGCCCTAATACGTAAGGATGCCAGCATCATGGCGGCCTCCCATCCATATGGGGGCCGTTATGATGCCGCCGTTGCCGTACAGCGACCCAGTGTCACCGGCAGGAAGTAGTGTCATGGCAGCGCCCCTTCCTGCTCCAGGGGTTGCAAAAAAGAAGCCACTCTAGGTGGGTCTTTTTTTTGTGGCACATCTGTGCTGCAGCATGGGGAATGCTGCAGACAAAACTGGGGCAAAAACGGGCGGGGCATGGCCTGTCTGTTCTGTACTGCCCCTTGACTCATATCCCTGAGCTGTTGAAATGAGAAGAATATTTTGGAAAGTTGCATGTGTTAACTTTCTCCTCCTTTCCTTCATTTGTAGAAGGAATAGTGAACAAGGGCCATGTTGTACCGGATGCAAAGGGGTGGACATTCCTCCTTTTTGGCAGCCCAGAACTCTGCATTATTAATCCGGAAGTTTGTGAACCTCAAGGTAGTATGTTAGCCACTGTGATGAAGCCTTTATTGTATGTTTTATTGTGTTGCACCTTCTTCAAAACTAAAGGGTAAAAAGGGAGGGAGGTACAACAGAGGAAGGAGAATTGCTGAGAGGCACCACCACCAACACAGCAGGTTTTGTTACATTCAGTTCTGCAGTCCATTCGTGTTTCTTTTTAAAAATCCAAATTATTTGCTCTAGGAAATGCAAAGGCTGGTGTCAGCATAAATTTGTTATGTTGGCTTATTATTTTAATTTAGCAACAGGTTTCAAAGAAAAGACAAGAGTAATTTCCTAGACACAATTCCACACCGCTTTCCTTCAAATAACTTGGTTTAGATATAATCGCCCCTTGAAGACTGAGTTTGAATTCTAAAGTCAAAAGCTTTTCTAAGTAGAAAATAATTTTGGGTTAACTGCTGAGTATTGATATGGCTGAAATATTGAGTGAGTCGTATTGAGTACTCCTGTTATCCGCTCCCCAGCTCTGTGAGATAGATTTAGATGAACGACTGTGAGTTGCTCAACAGCTCTGTGTCATGGCTGATATTTGCAATGGACTCTGAACTAGAGGCTAGAGTAGGGGTGGATAACAAACCTCCCACTGCATTCTCCACTGCTCAAAACAAAAACAAAAATACCAAGTGAGCCAAAGTCACTTTCCATTCACTTCCTGATTTTTAAGGAGGATAATTTACAAATTTAGACATAATAGTCTGAATCAATTGGCAGTCCAACTAGAGTAAATCAATGGGAACTGGAACTGGATAAATGCGAATGCAATAAATTGTATTGATTCAGTGAGCCTATTCTGTTTGGGACTAACAGTTAGATTTAGGCCATAAATGATAGTCTGAATTTTAAATATCGTGATTTAGAGAGATGCTAGCAATTAGAACTACTCTATATGCTCGACTATAAGTCGACCTCTATATAGTTGAGGGCAAGTTTTGGGGTCAGAATTATGGATTTTGATATGCTCCGTGGATAAGTCGAGGATAAATCTAGGGGCATGTAACAAAGGTTGATGCAAAGGAAACAATCCCAAAAGCTTAC
The DNA here is from genome assembly GCF_019175285.1 of Sceloporus undulatus. Classification (NCBI taxonomy): domain Eukaryota; kingdom Metazoa; phylum Chordata; class Lepidosauria; order Squamata; family Phrynosomatidae; genus Sceloporus; species Sceloporus undulatus. The sequence goes on from NC_056531.1 coordinate 6,950,404, forward strand.
AAAATTCTGCAGGCATAACTATTTGTGCTCAAAATAAGGCTGGCTGGATGAAAGAATAAAGTGATTCCAGGACAGATTATGTTTTTGCCTTTCACTAGGGGATGGTTCCTTTTTTAAAATAAGTGTTAACGTACCAGTACTTAGAGTACCTAGATTGACCCGTGGATAGTCGAGTCAGGTTTTTTGGGTCATTTTTGACTACATTCTAGAATTTACATGAGTATTACAGCAACTAGTTATGAATGATTAATTTGGGATTAATTCTTTTTTCATTAAACATAGAATTATTAGAACCATAAACAGGAATCACTGCATTACATTATGACTGTAATGTACCAAGAGATAACTTAATTCCATTATATTGTTACTTTAACGGTTTTTCGATATTTTAAAGTTGCAGTGGGTTGGCCTGTTACTGTTTAGGGGTGCTTTGTATCACAAAGTTGTAGCGGTTTTGTTTTTCCCTAAAGGAACTAAAAGCAAAAGCAATATTTTTGTTACATTGGAGTAACAATAATGAAGAAGTTAATGAAATGAAATCTATATGGTAATGTCAACTATCTACTTTTGAGGGCCTGGGAACTGTAACTGTAGCTAACCTGATTTTCAACTAGCTCTGAACCACCTTCATTTCACTAGAGTGCGGAAGAGTGTGAATAGGTATCTCCTGCCTACTCAGCCGCCTTCTCCTTGCTAGCTCTTTCCAAGCTCTTCCTCCCTTATTTCTTTTACAAACTGGACCTGGTCTGGACAGTTTTTTACAAAGGTTTGCTTTGAATCAGTTGATGCCTTCAACAGAGACCTTCCCTGGTAAAATAAGGCATGTGAACAACATGAAGAGAAGGAAGAATAAGCACTTATTAAGACTGATATTGTTATGGCCAGTCACGAGGAGGCATTCGGGGACAAGGAGGAGGACTTGGCCCCTCAGGTGCTGGGGGAACCTGAGGCTGAGCCCGGCCCCAGCTCTGCCCTGCCAGGTCCCAGCTCTGCTCCCCCAGCTCCTGGAGGTTGGCTCACCCAGCCCTAGCCCTGTTGTATCCACCTCCAGTGGACCCTGTGGCTCAGCAGCCCCGTCTTTCCCTAGCAGAGGGAAGTATTGTATTTGGGTTCTACCCGGTTATGTTTGTCAGAGTAGCTGTAGGAGGAAAAGCAATAAAACCCCAAGTGTATTCATTGCCTGCAGCACGCCAGCACAGCAGATTCACCAGCACCTTGCATTTGTGAATGTTATTTGTTATATCTCTAAATATATGTATGCCTGTTACAGACTGCCAAAATAAAGCGCTTCGGGGTCTCTTTGGGTATGCTATTTAAATGATGCATGGGGGTCCTAAGAGTCCGGAGTCGCGCCAAAGCCACACTCCATTCCTAAGCACTGGAGTGCAGCTTTGGTGCAGCTTCTGGATTCTTAGGATGCATGGATCTTTAAACAGCATACCTCCAAAGAGACCCATATGAACAGTAACAGCTCCTATACATACACAGTTTGACAGTCCCAAATGCAAGTGATGAGCCATTTTCTCTAACAATTATACTGCATTTATTCTGCTTTTAGCTTATCCATTTTGAACCCAAAGGACGAAACTTGACTTCAAGCGATGGAATGAAGAGCAACTGAATTCCATAGATAGATGACATAATGAGTTTATTATGTGAAAGATAGTTGGTGGAGGCCTGAAAATAGCATATGTTTACAAGTGTGTCTCCTAAGTTCAGGCACGAACTGTTTGGGGCTGACCCCAACCACTAGACGAACCCTATCCCCAAAATAATTCGAACATGGACCCAGGGAGACATAATCTGGTAGGTCAATTACACTGTCCAATCTCATACCATGAGTTTTCCTCATTCAGATCCTGGAGATTTGTATGGTAGTTGTGGAAAGAGGTCTATCACCCAATCCCAAATCAACCGGCCCTTCTAGCATTCCTTCTGAAAATGAGAAAACGCGTCCACGTTTCTATTTGCTACATGTTTGATATTAAAAAAGACACAGTCAAAAGGCCCCAACCTGAAACTTTCCCCCTTTGTTCCTTCTACAATGAAAGATTTTCTCTCTCCTTTTATGAAAAAGAGGACAGACTAGAGACAGACTAGAAGACTCTCAGTGCAAGGAAATCAAGGTGTGAAGTACTTAAAAGAATTGAACAGGGCGTTCACATAGCCAAGGAGCCTTGACTTGATTCTCAGTGTATGTAACAGAACTTGAAATAATTAGATTTTTGTGGATTTTGGGCTATGGGGGCCAGTGTTCTAGAAGAGTTTATTCCTGATGTTTGCCAGGCTTCTGGGTTAGGAACCAAAACTGTTCTAAACATGGCCACATAGTCTGCAAAACCCACAAAAATTTATGGATGCCGGCCATTAAAACCTTCTACTTCATACTTAGAACGAATTGACAACTCACTTCCATCTTTACACCAACAATCCCTGTTCTGTGTCTCTTGTCTCCTTAGGTGTAACCTTCTTTCTTTCTGGAAGACTCAAGAGCGGCAGTCTAAGCCACCTCCCAGCATATGGGGATCAGGTACTTTCTAGTGGATTTAAGGTCTACTTCAGCAAAAAGTAAAGGCTCCGTAGAGCTGTTTAATCGGGCAGATTTCAAAGAAGTGGAAGGCCGCTTCATCCCACCAGGTAATTAGGATTGTCTATCTGTTCCATATCTCTTGGTTTGTTTGGCCCAAAAACAGATAGGCCAAAACGAGTGGCTTCTGGCAGCTTCAGGCGGGGCATGGTGTGCCGATGATGCACACCCCGAAGCAGCCAGAAGCCACTCTAAGAGCTTTATACTCACTAGGGAGATCCCACAGGAAAATTGAGAGTTTAATGGGAATTAAACGAGATTCGAATTAAAACAGACCTTGCAACAGTGTTGGGTAGTTGACTTACCCACGTGAAATAACACAAAGTTAATCTGTATGAAAAGCAGAGGATAACGGCAGCTTTTTCTTTTGGGTTGTTCCGAAAGTAAAAACGCTGCTGTTTTTCTCTGTCTGTTCGTTTGGATTAATTTTACGTTATTTTCACTTTAACTGTGATGTCATCTGATTAAACTTTGGGCATTTTCCGGATTTTCTCTAATTTAAATCTCGCTTAACTCCTGTTTTCCTGCAGGATCTCCTAGTGCGATAAACTCCTAGTGTGATACATCTCCTGGCCAGGTGGCTCATCTGGGACCACTGGTCGCAGCCCACTTTGGGTCGCTGCGGTCCTGGGCCAATTGGGGGCGATTGTGGCTGGAGGATCCAGAGGCTGCTCCTAGCCGCTATCTGCTTTGCCATATTGGAAACAGAGGTGGTTAGCTGCAGTCCACCAATATTATTTCGAATGTATTCAAACAGTGAATGTATCGAAAATGTCATTTATATGAAGTTATATCAAGGGAATTCTTGCCCTTTCACACCAGGATGGGAACTTATCAGCCCAATGGGTGAATTCAAATTAGATTAGTCAACCAAGAGCATCCTTCCAGCAGCAAAGTTAAAAAAAAAATGATGGCACTAAAAAAGCAGCATAAAACTTTAAGCTCTTACTGTCAGCAACAAAGCTTAGGCAATGGATCTCACCTTACAACTGAGGAAAAACTACTAAAAAGCAGGAGAAATCCACCAAATGCAGAAATGAGGAAAGGAACATCATCTTTGAGAAAACCCCAGAGGGCATGTTCGGACCCATTAAAGAGCTTAAATTTGTCCAAGGACCCAATTATCACTGCTGTTTTTCTGTTTGCTGCTGTAGGATGAGACAAAATACTGAATACACCCACACACACACTGTATGGTGCACTGCAATGGCAAAAGCTCAGTGTTGTTATAAGAATTAATACCCCTCCACAAACCCAGGTCCAAATCAACCAACGAAAACCACGCCAAGTTATTTGGTATGTAAGGCCAAACCAAGTTTCCTCATTCCAGACGTGCAAAATCATAAAACAAAATAAATAGCATTCTAGTGAAGATGGAAACAGTTGCTACAGCTCAGCATAGCTATCTGAATTTTGGACTCTCTTGGAGCATGGCTATGAGGGCTCCATGATGAGCTCTTGTACTTCAGAATGTACTACTTCTACTGTTGGATGGTGGATTAGATGCCTTTGGCCTAATCCACAGTGTTCTCCTTATTGCTTTTGCTTTGATTATGGAACTGTGTGTCTATTGCCTTCCTGTTTCTTTTCAGGCCCACACTGGACTCATGTTTTGTTTACTGGAAAATGAAGATGGTTAAAAGTCTATGTCAATGGGACTTTGAATACCACCGATCAAAAATGGACAGTTTTCTATAGCTATGATGATTCTTAATTCAAATATGTTGATGGGATCCGAAGGGGACCGGCCAACATTATGTCAATGGGGCTTTGATGTAATTCATCATATGGGAAAGAGTGCTTACACCAATGAAATTGAAAGTATTTTACTGCTGCTGTAGGTAAGTGCAAATGTCACCGTCTTCCACAAGGCTGGCGATGCCGTGCTTGAATGCATGCAACCTGAAAGAGTACTGACCAAGACATATTTGTGATACTTCTACTAGGTTTTGTACAACTATGGATAAGATGGCCAGCCTGGTCACACTTTGATCATAAATAGGGTTGCCGTAGATACAATGCTAAACCTGGAGAAAGAAAACGGAAGGATTGGGCCGCTCCAGATGGCCAACATGCTAGGGTTGCATTGGGGTGGTACTTCCAGATGCCCCTCAACCCTGCGCATGGATGAGGGCGTCAAAATGGCGGTGCCCTGTATACACACGGGGCTGCCATTTTATGCAGGCAACGCGGTGTAAAAGAATCTGCTTTTCACAGGTTCTTTTTACTCTGCGGAAGCCATGCGGTTGGCAGCTGCGGCTTCCCTGCGGAGAGAAAACAGGTTCGGCGGGTGCCATTTTTAGGCACTTTGTACTGCGCCTTTGTGCTTAAGCCTGAAAAACACACTAGATCCAATTTGGTCTCACTGAAATTGAACATGGGTTGTTACTCACCATTACATAAATCCCAATAATTTTATATGAATAATCTAAAATGGAACTTAAAATTTGATTTTGGGCATACAGCAGATTTTAACCTGTGGTCCATGTGGCCCTGTGAAGAGGCATAAAAACATAATTTTTTTAATATTCCGTTTTCTTCCTGTTACTCATGACATTTGTTTTAAGTTCATTGAAGGTGTGTGTGTGTGTGTTGTGTCAGATCCATAGCTTTCCTCAGATTCTCAAATACATTGTATCTCTTTGACTGATTTTGTTCCCTCTTTCCTCCCATTAGTGCTACTCCCTTCTTTTTCTTTTTTCATTTCCTGGGAGCACTGTGTCGTTGTCTGACTCAAAATATCTGTTTCTGTCCATTTTAGCTCACTCACTAATACTACTGCAATGTTTATACGTTCACTTTCCTATGTCTTTCCTTTCCACTATCTGTTCTTTCCCTTGATTCATGCTTCTCACATTCCATGTACCTACGAGGTGTCACAACTTTGGAACTTTTTTTCATTTTGCAAATGTCTGCTGTTTGTTTTCCCACTTTGTGAGATCGTTTTGCCCTTGGCCACAATTTTTGGGACCATCCCTAATCGCCCTTTTAACTCTGTGTTCTGTCCCTGTCTCTTGTTTTGTTTTGTCTCATCATCAGATTTCTTGCTGAGAGGGTTGTTGCAAGGAGGTTCACCGTTGTCTCCTTCTGAGCAGTACTAACATATGTTCGTTATGGCATCATTGCTGTGATGTGTGTAAGACCTCCCTTGGTGTCACCATTCACTACTGCTGATGCCAGTAGTCACTGTCTGATTACATCAAAGCCTGGGAAAAATGCTTTTTGAACTACAGTTCTAGAATTCTCTGCCAGCTTTAGTCCGAAAAAGTAACTGTACCAATCTCTGTGGCATAATTGCGCCGAAGTATCTGCCCAATCCTTTATCTTTCCTTCTCTCCTTTTCTTTCTCCCACCTCCTGTATCTCTCACATCCATGTGTTCTACCTTACCTATTAATATCTTATATTATATTATATATATGCTTCCTGTCTACTTACTCTTTTATATTACCTGCAATCAATAATAATATATAACTGTGAAAAAAGATATTGAAGTCGACGGCTTTCATGCTGGCATCCCAGTTTTTGGGGTTTTTCAGACTATGTGGCCATGTTCTAGAACAGGTTTATTCCTGATGTTTTGCCTAGCATCTGTGGCTGGCCTCCTCAGAGAAGATTTGCCAGCACAGATGCTGATGAAACTATCGACGCAAAACTCTTCTGGCCACTAGCCTGTGAAAACCCACAAAACAACTATTTAAAAACCTTGTCCTTTTAAAGAGTGACAGAGGAAGGGGGTGTGGGAAATATATACCAGAGATGGAAAGAGAGAATAAAGAAACAGAAATTTAGAGAAGTCTTTTTAGACACAGCTCCTGGAATCCCCCAGCATGGCCACTCTTTCAAGCTCTGAGAATGACTACTCGTCTCAAGGTTGGTCAAGAAAGTGAAATTAGCTAAGATGCTATTAACCTTATTAACAATTAAAAAAACAACAATTTAGAAGTAATCGAACCTCGGCAGGGGTGGGGTGAGAGCAAGAGGCTTTAAACCTTTTGGTTTTTTTTTGCAAATGGCATTCTGGTTGTTTAGCTTCACTTCCTAACTATCTCAAGTGAACAAGGCTGGGGAGCCTCTTTTCAGCCCAAGAGCACAATCAGGGTATATCTACAGTGTCGAAATAATGCAGTTGGACACCACTTAACCGTTCTGGCTCCCTTTACAGCTCTGGGATTTGAGGCATGAGCATTCTTTGGAAGCAGAGAAAGCTAAAGTAAAACTACAGCTTCCCAAGATTCCATGGAATGGAAGCTACAGCACTTAAATCTGGTGTCAAACTGCAGTATTTCTACAGTGTGAGCGCTCCGGTAGTATTAGAGAATTTTCTTGGGGATTTTTATTCTAGCTGTGGGTAGGGCCAAAGGCAAAAGAGTGGGACTAAGACCACTCTTATTCAGCTTAAAATTATTTAATCCTAGTAGCAAAGCCTTGGGAGAGGTATTTCAACCTTTTTGAATTGGAAAAATCCAGTACAAACCCAGGAAACCACCAATGATGTTATTGTGCAGAACGGCAGCGTGCCCACCTGCTGTTGCTAGAGAGCTTAGTAGGACCCCAAGAGGTCTGGCTTCAGCCTCCAGGCCTGGACCCCCTCCATCCCTGGCTTTGAAGGATCTGATTACCTCTGTATTCAAGCTGGGTCCCATTTAAGAGTGAACTCACAGGTTAGGTCTTACAGGACACGTATCTTCAAGATATCTTAGTATCTAGTTACCTTGGTTTATTGACATCTGTTCATGCCATACGTTAAGCAGGGTGGGTTGAGGTTAATCCTTGCATGGCCCGTCAGAGCTTCGCAATACTCGGACTCTTGCCAAGCTTTATTTTGCCCCTTATTTTGCCATATTTGTCTCTCTTGGAAATCTTTCTACGTGTCGCTGTGTGTGTGTATTTTGTTTTAGATGATCCGTCTCTGTTTTTCTTTCAACAGCTCCGTGGGGACAGCAGGCAAACCACAGCTCATCCAGTGTAGGCACATTCTTTGAACTCTTCTCTTCTGCCTCTGAACTGTAGGTCTTTATGATGAAAAACACAATGCTGTCATTCCAGCGTTGGGAGTTATCTTCTAAAAGTTAATTAACTCTGTTACTTGGTCACGTGTTTAAAAACAGTCAATTTTCCTTATTTACTATAATAGTAAAAAAAGTGACTTCATGGTGTGATCATTATTACCCCTTTATGCATTTCCTTGTATGTGTGGGGAACCTGTTGTTGTAACTGTATCACCTTGATTTGACTTATAGCAACCTATGAATGAGAGACTTCATAGTCACACTGTTATCAACAGCCCTGCTTAGTTCATGTACACACAAGGCTGTGATTTCCTTGATTTGAAGCCGTGTCCACATGGAAGACGAAATGTGTTCTATCCCTTCCCACACTGACCTGTTTAGATGATGCATGGGACAAAAGGAGAGCAGAACACAATTTCAGTCCACACTCCAGGGTGATTCTCCAGAGTGCAATATTCCCGTCTGCCCCAAATCAGGCCAGAAACTCTAGGGATTCCCTGGGTGTGCACATTGCACGCTGGCGCACAGATGAGGGGGAGCATTAGTGGTCAGGGGGTCAGGAGGAGGTTGTCCTGGGTCTGGCGAGCCACTGACCTGGGAGGAGAGTGTTGTGTCAAAGTGCTGCTGCCAGTATCGCCCATTTGCATGCTGGTTGTTGTGACAGCTCGCCCTTCCCCACAGATCTGGAAGCCCCATTGTTAAAGTGGGGTTTTCTGTCGAGTGGAAACACAGCCTGGCCTATCCCTATGTAGTATCAGTCTTCCTCTTTTCCTACTGCCTTCTCCTTGTCAAGCAATGAGGATTTTCAGACCTGGCCAGGGCGCTTCTCCATCACCATGGAAATGTTTCTCCCTCTTAGCGTGCCTGAATCGTTCCAGGGGGAGTGAGTTTTCGTCTATAGAAAATCGTTCCTGGCTTTCAAAACACAGATCTTCCTAAACCTTTTAAGGACGTTCCTGGCTCTTTTCAGCACACGTTTGAGAGTCTGAAAATCCTCATTGTTGCCTTTTCTAGTTTATTCATGTTATGTCCAAAAGTAAGACAGTCTTGGTTTAGTCATCTTGGCTTCTAGGTAGAGTTCATGGTTGATTTGCTCTATTTATTTACCTTTGAGCCATCTATGGTATCTCTGAAGAACTCTCTCCAGCACCACATTTCAAATGAGTTGATTCTCTTCCTACCGTTTCTTTACTGTCCAGTTACACAATCATACAAAGAAGTCAGACATCGTGTGGCGTGGAGAGTTCTGAATTTTGTATTCAATTATATATCTTTACACTTAGGATTTGCTTGCACCTCAGAGAATAGGGCCCACTGCAATGGATATAAATTACAGGAAAAGGATTTCTCCCTCAACATTAGGAGAATGTCTTAATAGTAAGAGCTGTTTGACCGTGGAGTGTGGTGGCAATCTCTTCTTTGGAGGTTTTTAAGCAGAGGCTTAAAAAGTATGGCTTAGAGGAATGGAACTGCCACAACATTTGCTTGTCTTGATGCATAACCTTTAGTCAGAACAAGAGCGGCTATTGTTAGAACAGAATATGGAGAGAAACAGAATTGTTCCCACTTAGGCAAGCTGCATCCTTATCCCTGTTTATTCAAATCTGTATGCAGAAAATTTGTCCGCACAGAGCTTAGCATCAGAGGAAGGGGTGGTGATGATCGGGGGGGGAGAGAGGACTATTAACAACTTCAGATACACAGATGAATTATTATTAGCATGAAACCACAAGAATCTGTAACAATTATTGAAGAAGCTCAAGGAGGAAACTGCCATGGTGGCTTAATGCTGAACATTAAGAAAGCGAAATATGACCATGGAAGATCTACAGGAATTCATCCTAGATAATGAGGGAAAATCGCAACTAGTGAAAGCGTTCCCAATCTTGGATGAAATATAGACCAGAAAGGAGACTGCAGTCAATGTCTCTTCCAACTCAGGATTCTATGATTCTATGAAAATCAGAAGACTAGGAATGTGAAGGGCAGCTATGAAAAAAACTGAACAAGATCCTAAAGTGCAAAAATCTAACTCTGAACAGTAAACTGAGGTTAGGCCAAGCCGTGTGTTTCCCATCACAATGTTGTAAATGTGAGGCTGGGACAGTGAAGAGGCTGTTACAAGGAAAATAAATCATTGAGATGTGGTGCTGGAGAAGAGTGCTGAAGATACTGTGGATACCATGAAGACAAGCAAATGAGTCCTAGAACAGATCAAGCCTACAATTCTCCCTGGAAGCTAGGATGATATAATTGAGACTGTCATACTTTGGCCACACATGGAAGGCCATCATTATTAGAAAAGAAAATGACTCTAGGAAAACACCGATGGCAGAAGACGAGAAAGAGAGACAAAAACTACATGCCAGATGGATACATGGTCAGGGTCGTCATGGTCCTGAGCCTATTTGACCAGAACAGGGCCAGTTCGGACAGGGAAAACTTGGACATGTCTCATCCCAGGTAAACTATGGTGGAAGTTGACTTGAGGGCAGGTTAACAACAATAATAACAAAATTATGTGATTGAAAAATGTCACATTCCTGTCCACTTTAGCTCATTCACCCCAACGTATTGCAAAGTTTATATGTTCCATTTCTTGTTTAACAATGTCTAGCTGCCTTTGAATCATCTTCTGACATTCACATGTTCCCTGTGATAGGGGTGTTTGTGCAGCTCTCTACTTTCCTTTCCCCTTTGAAACAACATCAATAGCTGACTGTCTTTTCAGCTTGAGTCCAGGTAGCCACAACCACTACTTTCCCTATTGTCCTCTGCTCCCTCTCGCCTCTTGACATGGGAGCCCTACCGTACCCAGTACTATGTCAGCAATAGCGACGCACACCACCAGGAGCTCCTCCCTGCCTCACAGGACCACAAACCCCACCACCACCTGATGGCCAGTTACCTCGGTGGTTGTTGGTGGTGGGGAATTAGCATAAGGGCAATGGCCTCCAACCTCTGAACAGTAGTTGTCAAATGCCTCTCTAAATAACCATTAAACCATTGCCTCCTAAAACATGATTATCTATCTATGTAAGCAAACGTAACCTTTGTCCCCCTTCCCACTGCTTATATTACATTCTGGAATTGTAACATTGGTTATGCTATTTTATTTTAACAAGTCACCTTGTTAAAATTACAACTATCATTGCCTGTAACAATTTCTTTGAAACCTTCTGATCAAACCACCCATTGCTTTATTGTATCTATTCCTGCATTGGACAGGGGGGTTGGCTGGATAGCCCTTGTGGTCCTCTTCCAACTTTCTGATTCTTCAAATATGAAACTAAGGGCCAATAGACAGACCCACACAACTGACTTCTTTTTGGGTCCTTTGGCGGTTAGTTGCTTGTTTAACTGATACAACACATCTTAAGAGGGCCAGAAAGCTGCACCAAGCTGTGTTCCCTTCCTTAGACTGGTGCATGGCCTTGCACAGCTTCCCGGCCCTCTTAGACGCATGCCGCATTTTAACCAGTACACCTACCAAAACTGACCCACACAGCCAGCTTTATTTCTGGCCTGTGTGTTCAGGCCCCTATTTGTCGAATTACTTACAAAATGTGGGCACAAAATTCCCCAATCTTAGCTTTGGCGGGCCGGAAGAATAACGAAGAAAACAGATTGTTTCCCTTCCTCAAGTCTGACATAAACGTCTACGGGTTTTTTTAAATCTAAGTTTGTGATTAAATCTATCCCTTTGACCTCTTTGCCTTTCCATCAAAAATTCAGCTTCCAATCCCTTACGATTCAAAATGACACAAAATAAAAACTAATCGGGAGTTTGACCTTTTCAAGTGTGTTTAGCCCAACTGAGAAGGAAAGATATTTTCCCTCTTAGTATATTGGTGAAATGTGTTTGTGGCCCTGTTCTAGAAAAGTTCCTGATGTGTCACCAGCATTTGTGGCTGGCATCGTCAGAGAATCCTGGCATGGAAGAGAGTGGGGTATATATATATATACTGTGTGACCCCACTCTCTTCCATGCCAGCATTCTATGAAGATGCCAGCCACTGCTGCTGGCAAAATATCAGGAATAAACTCTTCTAGAACATGGCCACAGAGCCCCCTAAAAACCCACAAAAAACTTAGTGGATAGTATTAGATAAAATCAGCCAAAAGAGTGAAAGAGTACCTCCATGTTAAGAGGCTGTGTACTTCAGAATGTTAGGTGCTAGGAAAAGAAGAACAAATAGGACAGAATCTTTGTGTCTTTCTTTGGTGTTCTCAGACATCTAGGTGATCACTATTGAAAATAGATTGCTAGATGAGATATTGGTCTGATTCATCAGCAATGGCTTGCATTGCCACCACATCTGCTATTTTGATTTTTCTACAGTGTTTCTGATGAAGCTATGTTCCAGGGAATTGTGTAGAACAAACCAAGAATAGTTTCTCCAGGAACTGGTCAATCTGCATGCAGGCTTAATCCACAACTTGTTGGTTCAGGGCCCAAACAGACAAGCCAAAATAAAGCTGCTTTGGTTCACTTTGGAGGTATCCTGTTTAAATGATGCATGCATCCTAAGAGGCCGGAAGCCTTGCCAAAGTCACACTCCAGTCCTAAGGGCTGGAGCAGAGCTTTAATAGGATTGATAGGATTTATTTATATGCCACTCAATCACTGGGAATCCGGGTGGCTTACAACAGAGGGGATAATAGATGGTTCCCTGCCCTCAGGCTTACAATCTAAAAAGACATGACACAAAAGGAGAAGGGAATGGTGAGGTGGGGAGGGGATCAGGTCCAACATTCTTCTCTCCCTCTGAGGCCTGGACCAAGGCAGATGGACTGGAGGGAGGGCTCTTTTTCTTAATTGAGGCCGGGCCCGATGGCGTTGGGCCTGTCCTTTCACTCCCTCCCAGGCCAAAAGATGACAGTTGAAGGGGAGAGGGGAGGGCTCTTCCTCTTCAGGCCCGATGGTGTTGGGCCTGTCCTTTCACTCCCTCCCAGGCCAGAAGATGACAGTTGAAGGAGGGAGGGGAGGGCTCTTCCTCTTCAGGCCCGATGGCACTGGGCCTGTCTTTTCACTCCCTCCCAGGTCAGAAGATGGCAGTTGGAAGGAGGGAGGGGAGGGCTCTGCTTTGGTGCAGCTTCTGTGTCATTTAAACAGCATACCTCCAAAGCGAATTGAAGCAGCTTTATTTTGGCCAGGCTGTTTGGGCCCTGAGTGAGCAATGGGTGAGGGGCACTGTTCCTCCAGCTGCTAACTGAATCCCAAACTCAGCTTGCTCCTCCTGTGCCAATAAATACATTTCCTTGATGTTATACTCTAAGAAAAGACACTTGCTAACTCTACTTTGTTACGTCTCGGCATTTTAAAGGTCCTATGCTAGACAAAATTACAATTTGTTTCAATGATCTTGGAAGCATAATTTTTTTTATGTGTCAATTTTTTAGCTATCTAGCAATGCCTACCTGCCAATCATAATTACCCTCACAGAGGAAAGAGGAAACTTCTACCACCCGGATACCATGCTGAACTATTTGGATAACATTTCTCATGCCTTACCCAATGAATCTCTTACAGCAGATACTGCCTTCAACCTTACCGAGGTAAATTTGCACAATTATGTAACCTTGACCTAGGGGAATTTTTAATTAGCTCAATTAATTAGCCAGGGATACATCCCAATTTATATGAAGGTGTTCAGGGACATTAAATTGACAGAGGCCAATTCTCTTCAAATGAATGTATCTTTATTGAAAACACACACACTAAGAGAAGCATTCACTCTCGCATGCTCACAAGAACTGAAGAATAAAGGAGTTAGCATTGGAATAGACAAGAGGCTTTTCTAATGATGATATTTACCAGAGATGCAGTCGCTCCGGATCATCCAATGAAGCATTGGACTTGGTCGTGTGGTGGGACGGGGACTGGCAATGAGTCAGAGCTAAGTCAAAATTCAGAGTGATGTTGACCAGCACACAGAACAAAGGAATTTGGGTCCTTATATAGGCCAAAAACAGCCTTAGGCAAAGGTTGTTTACTACACTTCAAAGATGCCAAATTTGCATGGTAAAAATCACTTGATACAGACAGAATCTGGAGGTGGCAATGGTCTTTTCTGACTAGGATGCAAAACATCCTGGGCCATAAATTACCTAGCCTTCCTGCCGTTGTGAAGGTGTGAATCTTTTCCTGATTGTGACTCATAAACTAGCACATTGATCTCTGTTTCAAAGCCCTGTATACATGATCTGCCCACTTTTGGGTCCATGGTGGCTCACACTACAGTTCCATCTAGGTCCATGGAGGAAAAGCATGCACACCCAAAATTAAGGAAGACGGTCGGTACTCATAACAGCACCATCTATTAAGCAGCTTTCTGAAGCAATTAATTAATTCGCTGGGGTAAATTTCCCTCATCTGCTAGTCAGGCTACAAGAGAAATTTTCTTCATCATATGAGGCTGTTTGTAGAGCTGTAGTGGAAAAGAGACAGAGGCTACATCCACAAAGCAGAAATAATCTGGTTTGGCACCACTTTAACTGGCAAGGCTCAGTGCTATGAAATTCTGGGAATTGAAGATGACAATTCCTGGAATTCCATAGCATTAAGCCTTGCCAGTTAAAATGCTGCCAAACCAGATTATTTCTGCATTGTGGATGCAGCCCAGGTCTCAGGATGTTGGAAAGTGATGATTTTATTATTAAAGATTAATTTATTATTGAAAATAGCCCAATGGCCTTCCTCAGGGAATTAAGTTTTTAAAATCAACCTGCAGGGATTCTAACTGATCAGTTGCCAGGCATAAGCTTTGGAGACACTCTTTTTAGAATATAGGTTGATGTAATCCCCTGAAGAAAGTCATACAGTGTTTACGAAGCTAAACATTTGTTGCGTTATTTTCAATAATAAAATAATCTCCTCTTTTCAACACCCTGTAATTTTTTTATTATATATTTATTAAATTTTATTCCATTATATAAAGAATATACTACATCAAACAGAGCAAAAATTAAAATTAGATAAAATAAAGATAAAAATAAGAGTATTAAAGAATTCTATCTTGCGTTATTACATATGTACAGTTGCATAGTAATTCAGATCTGACAATCCATAGTTACTTTTATCCTTCATAAGTAATTATGTTTGACAAATTAAAGTTCTGCTTCTCTGATTATATCATACTTTGAATATATTATTCTCCCTACTCTGTTACCACATTTTTTTAAACCTTTTCCCATTTGTTCTCAAATCCTTGGTTTGTTTTCCTTGCAATATACATTGTCAATCTATCCATTGTTAACAAATCATATACTCTTAGCTTCCATTCTTCTATTGAGGGTATTACCTTTGATTTCCAATTTTTCACATAGGCCATTCGTGCCACAGAAATCATATATGAGATTACACTAATCTGGTTATGAGTCAATTTAGCTTGTATCACCTCCACAATGTTTAGTAGAAACAATTCTGGTAGAAATGGAATATTTGTTTTTAAGATTTCTTGCATTATTTTATGTATGTTTAGCCAATATTTTTTGACCTTTGCACACTGCCACCATACATGATACATGGTTCCAATTTTGTCCTTGCATTTCCAGCAATTAGAACACCCTGTAATTTTGACCCTGAACAGACTGGCTCTAAAAGCTGCCTTCCGGGTGGCATGGGGGCATGGCGTTTACTGTATAGACTCATGTATAAGTCTAGAAACCCAAAAACAGAATCGACTTATCCACGGGTCAATGTAAATTCTGTATTTTAACTCTTATTAAGAAAAGGGAGCATCCCTTGGTAAAAGGCAAGAGTATAATCTCTCCTGGAAGCACTGATCCCCTCTACTCTCTCATCCATCCAACCTTTAGTGTGAGCACAAACAATTATGCCTGATGAAAATTTCCAAGTTCTTCGACATTATTTTCCTTTGATTTAGATCCTTTATAACATGCCCCTAAGTTTTATACTCAACTTATCCATGGGTCATATCAAAATCTACGGCACCTTACAGACGGGCCTAAGAAGTGCCGTCGTTGCGCCAGGAATACGCACGAGGGGCGGTGCTTCCGGACACGCCTTGCCCCTCGTGTGTATTCCGTACGGCAAGATGGCGGCGGCCTATACAGACAGGCGCCGCCATCTTGACGTAACGGATGCGCAGCGTCCAGACTTCTAAACCCGGAAGAGCCGTCGCGAGTGCACACTTTCGCACTTGCGGCGGCTCTTCCGGGTTGCCGGAAGGAGTGCGATTTCTGCACTCCTTTTTTGCAGCGCGGGGGAGTCGCGCGGTTTGGCTGCAGCAGCTCCCCCGCGCTGCAACCAGCAGCGGCCCAAGACCGCCCCTTTTGGGCGGTCTGTAATGGGCCTATAATTTTAGCCCCCAAACCTGCCCTTGACTTATACATGAGGTCGACTTATAGTTGAGTATATACAGTAGTTGCTGCGTGCTCCCAAGATGTCTTGAAGCCACCTAACTGTTTAGATGTGGGCAGCTTCAAGATGCTCTGGTGGCACAGCTTTTTATATGCTGCCTGCCGCTGGAGTGGCTTGCAGCCAGCCTCAAACTGCTATGCTGTGGGAAAAGCTGGCTTATTGCCGGCTGAAAAAGGAGCAGATCTTTGCCACTCCTTTTTTGGCCGGCTTCAAGGCAGTTTGGGGCCATGGCATGTGCTTGCTGCAATCCCAATGCAGCTTTGGCAGGGGCGACTTGAAGCTGCCCCTTCAGGGCAGTCTATTTTGCCCCTTTGTCAGTTTTTCCACATCACAACTATTGGATGTTATCAATCCTTTTTGCTTTTTGTTTGTAGAACCGGCCTTGAGAGTCAGCATTTTTAGATTATTATTGTAGGAATGAAATTAAAATGTTATCTAATATCATGACAATGTTTAAAATTACAGGCAGCAATCTTTCATGTTGGCCATGTAATGGCTTTGTAGTGAGCCTAGTGCAGAGGTTTTGGGGGCAGGGAAACTCTTAATGTCTGAGGAGGGAGATGGTTTCTATCAGAAGTTAGAAATTTATGTTTTGAGGCAACAGCTCCCAGAACCCCCTGGCTATGCTTTTGGGGGGAAATTCAGAAAATTCAGGGATCTGCAGTCAAAACATGTTACCACTCAAGCCTCTGGTTTCCATCTAATCCAACTAGAGTTGCCAGAGTAAAAATTGGAGAGGGCTTCTGTACTTTTAATAGCCATATAGAAAAAAGGATTTCCGCTGGTATTCTTCTTTCTTGGTAGCATGACAAGCAATACTTGTTGAGATTCCTTCTTTTACATAACGATTGAAGGTATAGGAGTCCTCTACAGTTTTCAGGCCAACAACTCTAAATCCAAGAGAGTTGTGAGAATGGCTGCAGCCTGAAATGAAATGGCTTTGCAGACTAAGGCTACCCCCCCCCCCCCCAAAAGAGGAGAAGTAACTTCTGCTCTTCTAAATGAGGCTCTGCTCACATGGGCTTGTAGGTTAGGCCCGACAAAAATACTTTGCTGTCTGAGGTGAAGAACAAGATAGTGTCCTCTCTTATTCCATGTACAAGATCTGACTGGATTGGTAGTCAAAGCTTTCTTTCATACTTGTGATGGAAAAACATCCTCCACTGTATCTGAAGGCAGCAGGGTAGGTTAGGAGTTGCAGGCCAGGCTGTATGGCACAGGTTAGTCTTCTAAAAGCTTGCTACCACCTCATAACAACTGCCACCTGAGACAACCACTTTATTCTGGATAATGGTTGTGTCAGCTATTATTTTAGGTCAGATTGGATGGTGACCTAAATTTCATTTCAGCAACCTTCACAGGCCATTGAACAGTTGGTTAGTGTCAGATTTCTGCTGACCTCTGTGGATTTTCCAGTACTGGCCACATTATCTGTCTGAGCTGGATGGCTCCCAGACACTGCTCTGCCTCTTTTCTTTGTGTATTGCAGTTGATGTTGCCTGTAGGATTTGAGCTAGTCGGGGTCAAGAAGTCACTTTCTGCTAATAAAACTTTGGCACTGATTGCAGCAGAAGGTGGATTGTTATTGCCATCTGAAACTGTGGCTGAGACAATAATCAGCTGTAGCTTTTAGAGCAATTGCAATATTAAATGAGTAAATGCAGCTGAGTTGTAGACTGTTTGCTCACAGAAAAATAAAATAAGTAGAATATTATTTCCCCCTTTTCAGTTCTATTCCCAATTTACCTGAATTTCATGCTCTAAGGTGGTTGCGATAAGGCCAAGATAATTTACAAAAAAGTAAATTGATATGGGATGGAGGATCAGAAATAGTATACATCCTAACCAGATCACAGATTGAATAAAACTCTGGGATTCCCCCTCGTCTACTAGCTTCATCTGCTTTCCCAACTGGGAACCTCAGACAGGAGGAGGTAAATGGAAATGTCTGGCTTGCTGAACTCTCCCCTTGACTCACCCATACAAGGAAGGTTTGGGGAGAATGAAGTCCATTTACATAGGATGAAAAGGAGCTGGTTAACCCTGAGATTCATTGTTTAGTGTATCAAACAATAGTTTGACACCTCTTTAAATATAATGGGTACATCCTATGGACTTGTGGGATTTGTATTTTAGTGAAGGACTTAGAATTCTCGACTAGAGATCTCCATACATACATGTTTTATTTGGTCAATGACCAGCAAGATTTTAAAAAATACAAAGCATGATACATAAATGCAGCAATGAACTTCAAGTGATGCACAATAAAATAAAATAGAGTAATATAAAACACACTCTCCTGTGATTTTATAAATTCCATGATACATGAAAATAAAATATGCTAACATTCTTTGTACAAATAGCAAAGAAGCAGCGGCAGTGTTTTAGGGATGCCAACTTTACTATGTCCCATTCTGAATTGTCATCTCCGCATCCTTTCTGCTTTTGCGAAGATGTCTAGGGGCAACATGATGACTGATGGGCAGCATGGTATAGACAGACATATTTTATTTGGTCAATGACTAGCAAAATTTTAAAAGATTTCGAGGCCCTGTACATAAGTACAAGAATGGATTTCAAAGTGATTCAGTACAACAGAGTACTGTAAAGTAAAATAAATTAAAATGGAGGTCAGGGTTTTTGTGTCCCCAGGCAATTTTTCTTTAAGACTTTAAAATTAAAGTGATAATAGTAAAATAGGAATATATTTAAGATAGGGAGATATTTTTTATCTGAATTTTTCTTATTTTCATTGCAGCAACACAAAATGTAGCAACTCTACCCATAATATAAGGGTTTAAGTCCTGAAGTAGACTAGAGATCTCAAATTCTGTAGTTCAGAATAGTGGGCTAGAGGTCTCTAGCAGAGAATGTGAGTACCACACTCAACTATAAATCCCTGCATTCTATAAAGTGGAGCCTTGGCAATTCAAGTGATAAGAAAGTGTGATAACTGTATAGAGCTACACTCATCAGCTCTCATAGTACCAGCTGAATTTTATTCGCTTTGCTCCACCTTCACTTTTCCTACAGGGGAATGAATTTAAGGACTATCCAGTGGAGGGTGATGATCCAATTAATCCCCTAATAGTGGTTCACCGTTACTGGTATATATGGTATCTTACACTACAAAGATTTTAAAATACCTTTAAAACTAAACACATGAGTTATCTTGACTGTTGAACAATAAATACCTATCTATGTATATACATAGTGAATTATTACAGATTTTTGTAATAACAGATAACAGACTAAAATGTTATCCTCTCACAACACTGGACTTTTAAAATATTGTGGTGTATGTAAGAACCAGATCCTTAATGAAAAGCAATTAGCATCTGGAAATATTGCACTGGGCAATAAAAGATGCACTGCTTACAGAGGCTTTCATAGAAAAATGTCTTTATGAGTTCAATGTAATTTGCTTCCAGGAAACAGGGAATTAGGACTAGTTTTAGAACTGTTGATAAATTGGGGGAACCTACTGTATACTGAGACAGATTGTAGCTCAGTAATCTGCACAACCTTCTCCAACTTGATGCCTTCTAAATGAATGGAAGCCACCATCTCCATATCACAGTGATGAAGGCTGCACTTCCACAAGATTAAAGATATTATAAGAAGCACACGGAAGGCCACCAAGTTGAGGAAGGCTGGTTTAGACTGACTAAGAGAGAGGGTTTCAGCTAGGAGTCTTTCCCAGACCTACCTGGAGTGGAAGCTGGGAGCTTCTGAATGCAAAACCTATGTTCAGTCACAGGTGTTTATCACAATGGGGCTAATTATGGCATTAAAGAGAGATCAAAGCATCCCACAAATAAAGCGAAAATGGTGAGTAATTGCGTGAATGATTACCACACACAATTTCACAAATAAAGTGATATTGGAAATGCATTGTTGCTGAAATCCTGAAAGTAAAAAGATGTGTGTTAATGCTTCTTACATACGTACATACTTGAGAGTATGTATTTTCCCTATAAGAAGATTAACCATCCATTATGAAGCCAAGCCCTCCCTCCAGTCCATCTGCCGTGGTCCGGCCTTGGAGGTAGAGAGGAACTGCTGGACCTCTTACCCTTTCCCTCCACCACTCCCTTCTCCTTCTGTGTCATGTCTTTTTAGATTGTAAGCCCGAGGGCAGGGATCCGTCTAACTAAAAAGATTGCATGTACAGCGCTGTGTAAATTTACAGCGCTTCATAAATAAAGGTTAATAATAATAATAATTCTTTTGTGACCACTTTAATGGCGGATTTTGTGCAATGTTGTGTGAAATCGGTTTGCGTAATTATGTGATTTTCCTGGGATATTAACAGAATAAACTCCTGATCTCCTTTGTGTGATAAACTACACATAGTTACACTAAGAGTCTGGGAAAGTTACCATGCTGGTTATAGTCCTAAGGTAACATTTCCTGACTCTGGTTGTACCCTTCCCCTGCTAGTAGTGGAAGTATATAAAATCCTTAGATTAAACTGTGGTGGGCTGTTGTGGAGATAGTTTTCTTGTCCATTGGAACAATCACTGTAGAGCTATCTTCAGTAAGAAAAGGTAATCTGTTTTGGACAGAATGGGAGTTTTATCACCCTCTTAGCCTCAACAAATATCCCATTGCTTTAAAATGTTACATTCTAATATCAGGCAAGAATGGCTGTGAGATGTATTGATACCAATTAACAGGATACACACACACACACACACACACACACACACACACACACACACACAGTGGAGCCCCGCCTTTATGGCCTGAGCATGTGGAAAAAATATAATCTGGGTATTGTTTATTTGCAGGTTTTCTTTCAGACTGTGGAAGGTGTGCTTTCCCTACCTGGTTGGATTGATGCATCACAGGTAATGCCTGAGAATTTTGGTATATACAGTATGTATGCAGACACATGGCACTAGCTATCCTTTTTTCACACCAGAAAAATTTATTTCAACATGTCAATTTTAATGAAGATATGATGGAAGGGAAAAGGTTATTTCATCCTTTCCCACCATAATTTCTTACATCCAAATTGCTTCTCCCTAGCTACTTTTTCCTGTCCCTTGGGTTCCAAATGTGCATTGAATTAGTTTATTTTTGCACATTGATCCTGCCTGTGAAGTTTGATCAGTGAGGGCTCATTTTCTCCCTCCTCCTGACCTCTCTCGCACTCCCCCCTTCCCCACAAAACACTTTTCATTGAGGCAGTTGTTTCATTTGTCTAGGAATCAACTGAGAGATCAAGGGATATGTGCATAGATTAAGTGATGAATGTGTAGGCATAGGCAATTATTAAGAACGTAAAAGAATATTCACAGATTCTTCTATCCTCAAGTCATTGAGACATCCTCTTGAGAAAATGATCAACTGCTACAAGATTTTTCATATTGTGGAACATTTTGCAAAACTAAAAAAAAGTGAAAATGAAACAAGTAAAGATTTACATCTCTCATGTGGGATTGACCACATACTCAGTAGCTGATGTGTTCTCTGATAGAAACCTTTTGCAGCATGGGGAGGTGCCTAAACACTTCTCAGTGGGAGGGGAGGCATT
Source organism: Sceloporus undulatus (assembly GCF_019175285.1). Classification (NCBI taxonomy): domain Eukaryota; kingdom Metazoa; phylum Chordata; class Lepidosauria; order Squamata; family Phrynosomatidae; genus Sceloporus; species Sceloporus undulatus. Next base: position 6,971,930 of record NC_056531.1, read on the forward strand.
TTGCAAACTACGGGGCTGTACAGACCGTGCAAAGGGGCAGGTCTGTGCTGTCCCTTTTCGTGCTGGATTGGGACCAGGGCAGGCTGATCGGCAGCCCTGTGGCCCCAATCTGGTGTTTTTCTGGGCCACGGAGAAGCGGCAAAATTCTGCTTTTCTGGGCCATGGAGAAGCGGAATTTCTATGGCCCAGAAAAACAACGGATTGTTGGTGCAGCTGCATCGTTGGCACAGCTGTTTGCTTGCCACACCAACGATGCGCATGGCCAAAAGGAGCTCTGAAATGGAGCTCCTTTTTGTGCTGCTGGTAAGGCACGATAAGTGCCCTCCAGCGGCGCAGTGACGTGTCCTGTGCGATGTGCCATTTGAATGTGTTGCACAGGACACGTCATGGATGCCACACAATCACAGCGGCCCCCACACGCACTAGGGTTTGGGAGCGTGTAGTTACTGTGTGCTTCTGAACTCTAGTATCAGCAGCGGCACACCGCTTTTGGGCCGTCTGTCTCGGCCCAAAGAAAGCAGCTAATCTCATCTCTGTTGCACTTTAGTGCCACCTCTGTAGCTGGCCAGAAGAAGATACTGCAGCTACCAACCTGGCATGAATCAAGTGATGCACTTAACCAATAAGCCTTTTCAGCTTCTATAGAACTGCTGACTCTACTTGGATGATCTGCTTATAGACTACTTATACCAATCGAGTGTTTCACATGAGGGACGGGACATCATTGTCCTGCCCTTGTCCTGCCCTTACCGCCCGATCATGGGAAGGACTTTCACACATGACCCATAATTGACCTGTCTGGGAAGTACGAGTGAAAGTGTTAGCGCAAATTATTTTCACATGTAAGTGTGCTGAACCTGTCATTCAGCCACCCGGGAAGCGCTATGAAAGTGGTTGCGCTAAACACTTTCACATGAAAGCACATTCAGCCATTAGTGAAATGTCATTCTCCTGTCATTTGCTGTCATTTTGTGTTAACAGAAGAACCCATGAATACCATTACATTTCACTGATGGCTGAATGACAGGTTCAGCATGCTTTCATGTGAAAGTGTTTGATGCGACCACTTTCACTTGGGTCACGGATGGGATAAGGATGGGGGAAGGGTCCCGTCCCTAGCCCGTCTCCATGTGATAATCTCCTATATGCCTGCCTGTTGAGCCATTTTAGTCCCTTTCCTAACCCCCAGGCTCACCACTGTGATTCTTTTGGCTTCCAGAAAGCACCCATTGCTGGAAGTTTAGTGGAAACAATTGACAGTGTGATATTTCATGTGGCCCAAAGTCTGGGAGGAAGCCCATCTATCGTAACCGTTGAAGGCACATCATCTGTAGCAGGTGAGCTTTATCTGGCCCAAAATGTAGGACATTTAAGAAAAATGGAGGACCTTAAATGTCCTACATTTTGGTCTGAGTTTTGTCTTGCAGTTGTCCTACAGTTTGGTCTAGAATTTATCCTACATTTTGTCCCTGGTTTTAGTGGACAATTATGGCAACCCTACTAAGCACACTGATTCATGATGCCTACCTGGGCTCCCAGTGACAAAGATGGATCTAAGAGTACTCCCAAGCTACACACCTGTGCCCTCAGTTCATCTCTGTCAATGAAAAGTCATTTATCTGATTCCCAGACCTGGGAACAACCAGTCCACAGAGGTCCCCATTCTTTTCAGGATTTTGTTCAGTTTATTGGTCCTTATCCAACCTCTTACAGAATCCAGGCACTGGTCTAGTACCTACACAGCTTCATCTGACTCAGATGACAAGGAGAAATGAGTGTTGTCAGCATACTTATAATAAGATTACACCAATAGGGAGACCTGCTTTATGATTCATGCAAGCACATGCACAGAAAGTACAATATTTGTAACCAATAGAAAGGTGCCAGTGGCACTGATCTTATTTCGTAGGGCTTTACACACACACACACACACAGCCCAGCTCTCAGCTGAACACTTCAGTTCCTCCCTGCAATCTCTGCTTCTCACCCAGGGACTCTGGAGGTAGTGTCAAAGGAGTCAACACATCTGTCCATTATGAGTGATACTGATTTTTCAGACCTTGTGTTTCTCACAAGACTGATGTCTACTCTCCCCCTGATCCATGGATAACAGCCTTTGCTGTCACCCTTTCCAGGCCAGCTCCACAAGGGTCAATCTGTTGTTGATAGCTGTCTCTTTCATATATCCCTCACCAACCAGAAGGGTTGCTCCTGGTGGTTGTGTAGCTATAATACAACCCCATTCCAGCCAGGAAACAGTACCTCTGTGGGAGTAGAGCCAGCAGAGGCCAAATCCCAAAGCCTTCCTCCTCAGTCTTTCTGACCCAATTGGAAACATTCTCCTGCCTGGTAAATTGATATGCTGCTTCTCATTTAGGTAAAGTATTTCAGACAGTGATTGCACTTGACAGCCAGATTCTTAGCAGCATGGTCCAGGCTATTCCAGTGCATTATGCTTAAAACACACCCACCAAGATAACCTTTATTTTGTGCTCTGAGAAAAATGGATTCTGTTATAGAGATCAGTAGTAGTAGTATTCAACCAATGATTTTTCAAAGTAGTCAATCATTTCATATACTACGTATTATCACAGTTATCCTACAAAGACCTTGTTGGTTTTTGCCTAATGCTTGTTTATTAATTATACAGATTACTCTTTGGTCAAGATACCTCCTGTCATCTTGAATGTCCCTTACTACCGCTTCCCATTGCAAGGACAGAATTATATTTCCATACCCAGTGAAGCTTTCCAGTACAAAGGTAAGGGAATACTTTCTGAACAGGGAGAGAATAGGGCTGTTATTCTTTGCCATCTGAGCATATAGAAATTGTCTTCTACTGAATTGAAACCACCACTACTCCTTCTTTTCCTCCTTAGTACTGTGTATCCCACTTTACTTCTCTGGGTCCCAGGTCAGCCCACATTTCTGGGACAGACCTGGTAAAATGTGAGCTAGACAATGCTATGGTTAGGTGGATTTGTAATTGATTGATGGGCTGAACTCAAAGAGAACTCACCAATGGTTCCTCTTAATCCTGAAGAAAAGTGACTAGTAGGAATGAAAATATCTGTCAAAATTCTTCTCATCCATGGAGAAGGGTAGGAAATATATTTACTGTTCTCCCTACAGGAGAAGTATGAGAAAATTAAAATGTTTCATCTCTCACATGGAGGAGGGGGGAATGTTCCATTTGAAATTTGATGTTCTGGGTGGCTCTATTGCCCCGGTACTAAGATGAGCAATAAAACATCAGGGCTTGCAATTGACTTTTGTTGTTGTATGCTTTCAAGCCATTTCTGATTTTTGATTACCCTAATGCAAAGCTATTACAGGGTTTTCTTGGCAGGTTTTTTTTTTTGGGGGGGCGGCTTTGCCATTGCCATCCTCTGAGACTGAGCGAGCGTGACTTACCCAAGGTCTCCTAGTGGGTTTCTGTGCTTTTTGGGGCTATCTTAAGGAGCATAATAAATAGTCAGACTAGTATATACATATTGACAATGAGATGCTGAAATTCTGTGTTGCTGTTTTTGCAAATTATTGGATTCAAATTTGTCAACCCTAAACCAGAAAACGTTACACAAAGGAGGGGGACGATGTCTTTTATGGGATGTTATAGTTTTTAAAAATATAGTAAAGACAAGCTGGGATCAGTTTTCTATTTCTGCTCCTTATGTGTTGCATTCCAACCAAAATGATCTGTTGAAGAAGCATTTGTGTAGCTCAGAAAACACACACACACACACACACACACACTGTGGTCCTCAGAGGCAGCTTCCTGAAGAGACTATAAATATTCATTTAGGTGCATTGTTCCTTAACTGTCAGAGATTGGAAACATTGCCTTTTTGGGGGCAGGGAATCGTCTAACTAAAAGATTGTATGTACAGCGCTGTGTAAATTTACAGCGCTTTATAAATAAAGGTTAATAATAATAATAATAATAATAATAATAATAATAGCTGGGGGGGATTATAGGAGCTGTTGTCCAAAACTTTTTCAACTACTGTACTAATTCTCTTTCTCTAACCTCACTTCTCTCCAATACATACCACAATCCCAACTTATTTGAATCAGCTAACACACATAGAAAATACAGTCCAGTGTGGTGTTTAGCATGTTGGACTTTGGGTGGAAAGATGTGGGTTCCCATCCTTGACACAACTTATGGCTTTATGGAAGTCAGTGTCAGAGTTTAAGGCCTACTTTACAAGATTAATCCAAGAAAGATGTGGGTTCCCGTGCTTTCTACTCTCTTTCTACTTCCCTCCACCTTTCCTAGCATTATTGGTTTTTCCAATGAGTCTTCCCTTCTCATGATGTGGTACTATTACTTCACTCAGTCTAAACACTACACTTCTATTGGTGTGAGCGTTGGACTGTGACTCTGGAGATCAGGGTTCCAATCCCCGTTTGGCCATGGAAACCCACTGGGTGCCTTTGGGCAGGTCACACTCTCTCAGCTTCAGAGGAGGACAATGGCAACCCGCCTCTGAAAAAACCTGCCAAGAAACTCCCTTGATAAGTTTGCCTTGGGGTCATTCTAAGTTGGAAATGACTCAAAGATACACAACCACCACCAATACCACCAAGAACAATGTTATGAGAAATGGCCATGATTTTTCCATGACTTTTGGTGCATATGCTTCCTTCTCCCATGGCCCTAAAATGGAACTGTAGAATTTGCCATAGGTGCAGAGCGAGAACATCATGTAAGTACAGGCTTTGAGATATCAAAACAGCTAGTTTTGGGAGCTGCTATCAGGAAACATTGGCGTGGTACAGGCTGCCCAAATGCAGCATACTCCCGTCAATACTAGGGTTAGGGACCGTGTGGCAATTGCACAGTCCCTAACCCTAGTACGGAGTGGCGGCATAACAATGGTGGCGTCTCATGTAAACCATTGTGTACACCATTGTGACATAAGCACCGTGCGATGTCTGCACGTTGCTGCACGTTGCTTATGTCACGAGTGTGCCATTGGCGCACTCGTGACATCCACCTTATTTCATAAGTGGAAACCTTTCCTAATAGCACATAGATTAAGTGTATGCACGAGTGTGTGTGTTGCTGATTAATTTTCTCCTTAATAAAAATGCAGTTTGTTGGAAGAATGTGTATAAATAAGGATAGATTCCTGCTAATAAATTTGAGCTAATTAAAATTTCTCCAAGGTCAAAGTCACGTAATAATAAAGGATAGTGTTAGCTTTTTAAGCTGCTGAATCACACTGTTGATTCATGTTCAGCCTGTGGTCTACCTCCCAGATCAATTTTGCATGTACTGTTATCAAGCCAGGTGTCATCTATCATATATCTGAGCCTTTCGTGTTTTCCTGCCTAGGTCTAATACTTTACATTTCTCCCTGTTTAAATTCATGTTGTTAGTTTTGGCCCAACTCTCTAATCTAGTTTCTCAAATTTCATCATCACCTTTACAACTTATGGCTAACTCTGTTATGTATTTCTTCCTAATTTTTTGGCTGCTAGGGCATACAAAGCTACTCTCCAAGTCACATATTTGTATTCCTATTGATATAGGAATGTGATAGCGGGCGATATACTTGCTAGAAGGTTGCAAATCAAAAGGCACCTTCCTATGGCAAGGACACCACTTTGTGTAAGACATTTGCATTGATTGCCCTGCCATTTCCATACATCTCTGGCCATTCTTCTGCCTGAAAAATCCACTCAAACTCCTGAGAAACTGCCCTAGGACACATTTTAACCTATAAATATGTCTCTTTTGGCATCTTCAATTCAGTCTTGGTTGAGTTCAGACAGCCACTCTGTCTGTTTCTCCCTTGACTCATTGGCACACGAAGGCCAACCCGGGTCCTAGGTTGTGTGCCAAGCCAGACTCATTCACTGTGTCCCCTGATCAGAGCTTTATGCTTGAACCTGGTACAGTTTTGTCCTGTGCTAAACCCTCTGAATTGCTATTAGCTACCATCTTTTGTATCTTAGTTCTTATGTGTGTATCTTCTATGAATGTTCCACAACTGTATAAATGAATACCCACATTTAAAAGAATCCTTATTAATTTATGTGTTACCCAGCATTGTTTCACAGTAGGTAATTTCATAATTGAATTTATTTATTTGTTTAGAACAAGGGTGGGGAATATTTGGTCTTTCAGATATTTTGGCGTGTAACGCCTGTGAATACCATACCATACAGCAGTAAGACATTATTCAAGTCATAATCCAAGACACTTGGATGTTGCTGTTCCTCATTTAGGATATTTGCATCTTGCTTTATGATAAAACACCACCCAAAGTGGCTTGAAATGTTATATAAAGAGTACAATTCTGCATGGACTTCAATGTTGGAAATTGGCCTATTTTAAACTTTAAAACTGTATTTTAGGATTGTTTTTAGATTGCTTTTAAAAGTTTTTAGAGAGCATTTTAATGTGTTTTTATAATGTTTTTCTCCTTGTACTATTTTAATTGGTTTTATTTGCCTATCATCTCAGGAGCCCTTGTGAGCTGGGAGGCAATATGGAAACACCTTAAGTTAACAAATAAGCAAAGGGATAGACAGTGAACAAAGAAACAGTGAACAAATTTCAAGAGCAGGGTGAAAAGTTGATACAGTAATATATATTTTTGAGAAATGTTTGTCATGATTTTATTAATGATTGTTGATGCTACTAGTAAACCATCTGGGAAGGGGTTTTAATTCAAATGTAGGATAATAATAATAAGTAGTAATCATAGCAGCAGCAGGTTTTGTTGTTAATAAAAACACATGATCTAAAACAACCATGAGTTTTGTGGCACCTTAGATGCCAACATGAAAGCTCATGCTGTAGGAAATTCCTTTGTATTTAAGGTGCCACCGGACTCTTGGTTGTTTTTGCTGCAACAGATTAAAATGGCTGTCCCTTTGGAAACCATTACACTTATTGATTTGTTCATGATCCACATTACTCTGTGTTCCATTGAGTCAAATAAATTAAATTTAAAGACTAAATAGGTGTAGTTAGTCTTTAAATTTAATTTATCCTGAGTTAGTTTTATTAGTAATGAGCTAAAATTTCACATTGCCTCATGTCCGGATATCATTTCTCCAAAATAGCTCAGAAGTGAGGGTGGTTGGGTAGGTCCTGGTTTCATTGGAGAAAGTGTTTGGAAACTCAATTCGAGTAGAAGTGGGAAATGACAAAAAAGGCAGATAAGGCTGTCAATTTACAACATGGTTGTAGAATTCAAAGATATAGCCATGTTAGTCTGTAGAATCAGTACGTAGAGAGATCTTGCAACACCTTTGAGACTAACTGAAAGAAAGAAATGGTCAGCATGAGCCAATTTACAACATGGTTTTTCACTCTTTACTACTGTCACATAAATAAACATTCCTTTCCCACTTTCTCTCTCTTATCCCACCTTCCAGCCTGGATAACCATTGTGGGACTTCTCTACCATACCATGCATCAATTCTTTAGTAACATCAGCCCTATGGATACAAAGTAAGTTTCTTTTATAAATAGGACAACTTGGTCTGGCTTATTGGGAATATCTTTGAAAGAGGGTTGTTGTTGTTGTTGTTGTTGTTGTTGTTGTGTTCCTTCAAGTAATTTCCAACTTCCTTCAACACTAAGGTGAATCTATCATGAGGTTTTCGTGGCAAGATTTGTTCAGAGGGGCTTTGTTTTTGTCTTTGCCTTCCTCTGGGTTGAGAGAGTGTGACTTGCCCAAGGTCACCCAGTGGGTTTCCATGGCTGAGCAGAGAGTATTATTGGATTTTATCTATTTTTATGAGATGGTTTGTAATGGTTTAAATAGTCTGTAAACCGCTTTGATCTATGGAAAAGTGGTATACAAATAAATAAAATTTTAATTTTTAAATTTTAATTTTTAATTTGAACCCTGGTCTCCAGAGTCCTAGCCTAGCGGTCAAACCACTACACCATTTTGACTGTCATTGGCAGCAAGTGCAGCCCCTTTAAGACCAATGTTATGTGTTGTCTATATGATATTGTGGTCAGTGATGTTGCTACAATGAGTCCTTGTTATCCGCTGGGGTTTGGTTCCAGGACCCCCCATGGATAACAAAATCCATGGTTGCTAAAGTTCCATTAAATATAATAGCACAACAAAATGGTGTCCCTTATATAAAATGGAAAATCAAGGTTTGCGATTTGGAATTGATCATTTTTTGAATATTTTCAATCCGTGGATAAAAATCCATGGATAAGGAGGGCCGACTGTACTATGTTTCCACTAGCTGTACCTTCCAAGCCATCTTCAATGGCAGCCCCATGTAGAATACAATGTGTGCTTACGTATCTTCATGGCAACTGTCAACTAATTGGTTAGTTACCAGTGCATAGACTTCTGTGGCTGTGTTATTGCTGTCCAGGAAAGGCCATAGCTTGTAGACCAAGCAAAGATGGCCCTAAGCACACTGATTCATGAAGTACACCTGGTCTCCCAGTGACAAAGATGGATCTAAGAGTACTCCCAATCTTAAGTACCTGCTCCCTCAGGTGGTCTTAACCCATCCAGGACAAGTCATTTATCCTGTTTCCAGACCTGGGAACCACTAGTCCATAGAGTTTCCATTTGTTCAGAGGGAGTTTGCCTTTGCCTTCCTCTGACGCTGAGAGAGTATGACATGCCCAAGGTTACCTAATGAGCTTCCATGGCCAAACAGGGATTCGAACCCTGGTCTCCAGAGTCCTTATCCCACATGCAAAGCGTTACACTATGAAGAGGTGCCTGCAACAAAATCAGAGCTTGGAAAAAGTTACTTCAGTGATTACAAAACAGATTCTGGGCATTGTACTCCAAAAAAGGAACTTTTCTAAGCTCTAAACAAAATGCTATGCGTCCTTGCATGGTATGAGGAGTGCCCAAGAGCCACTGAATGTATGAATTAGGTCAGCTGTCAGTAGGCTGACTCATGGCTTTAAAGTCCCCTGTTTTCAGGTGGATTGGCTACCTTGAACTAATTTTTAAAATTCAGTTGTATTTGTGTCCTTTCACTACTTCTATCCCTTCCCTCTCTCCTCTCTCAACACATGCATGTACTTGCCATTTGTTTTATCTGAGAGGATGTTACTCCATTCTCATTTTTTCCTAGGTTGTTTCCAAACTGTACAGTTTTCTGATTGTTCTGATTCTGATACTGGTTCTGAATTAATTACTCAATTTCTAAAGTTAAACATTAGCACATTTATTTTCAAATCTAATATTTCAAGCTCTGCTTAAAGTTCTTAGAAACCTCTGCTTGGAGGCCTAGCCAAAAGGACTGAGGTGCCATCCAGAATGTGAGAGATGGAATTGCTTTAAATTTACAAAAAGGTTAACACTGTCACTCAATTAAAGAAGCTATAAAGAACCTTGGTTCAAATATTGATCAGAACAGACACAGGAGTTAAGAAATCAGAAGAAAACTAGGATTCGGAAGGGCAGCTATGGATAAGATCATAAAGTGTAAAGTGGAGTTCTTTCATGCTTGATCTTTTAAGACCCTTCTTTTAGGACTTGGATGCTTGAATCCTATGTAAACTCATCTCTGGATGTGCTCCATTCTGTCAGTAGCCTTCTTAAACAGTCTCTTGGTGCTCCTTTCTCATTGTTATTCATTCATTTGCTTGAGACAGTTGTGCCTTAATGCAAAAGTGGTTGTTTAATACATGTCAGAGCTGTGCATTACCCATGGGTCCTTCTGTCTGAGCACACGCACATAGATAATAATGCTCAGCAGTAGTGTCAGCACCTATAACTGTACAACGTGCTAAAAATAATTCAGAGTCTCCAAGTTCTATATACAGAACTTTATTACAGAGCATTTACTACACTACATACAAACCAACAACTATCCAACCAACCATCCACTAACAACAACAACCCACACAGAACATAGGTCACACACAGGTGTCTACAACAGTCTTCTCACACCAGTCACTTGTCTCATATCTGCCATGCCATCCTGGGCATATCCAATAATAATAATAATAATAATAATAATAATAATAATAATAATAATAATAATA
>NC_056531.1:6981945-7018508 GCF_019175285.1 Sceloporus undulatus
CAGCGTGCCCGCGTTATACGTGTGCGTGTTTTACGCAGCTTCCAGCATATGCTAGAAGCTGCGCCAGAAGGAACGGAGCCGTGTGCCGGAAGAAAACAGTGGTGCACGCTCCCGTGGTGTATGCCCCCATGCTGCCACCGCGCTGCTGCGGACACAAGCCCTATTCATTTGAATGGGGCTTGAGCATCCACATTTTTTCTCTTACGCGGGGGGGGGGGGGCGGGAACAGATCCCCCACATAAGGGAAAGGACAACTGCAATAATAATAATAATAATAATAATAATAATAATAATAATAAATTATTTATTTATATCCTGCCCAATCATGAGGAACCCGGGTGGGTCACAACAGTAAAAGTACATTAAAAATATAATAAAATTCAAAATCAATCCCTTCTCAATCCCCCATCCCAGTTGTTGAACTACAATATTGAATAATCACAATTTAAAAACAGTAAAATACAGTAGGCTAAAAATTGGTGAAAATTGGGAGGACAGAGAGACATGGATCCCAATTGAGTCATATTCGTATTCGGGGAGAGGAACTAGGTTGGGAAGGCCTGGTGGAAGAGATCCATCTTAAGATCCTTCTTAAAGGCTGTAAGAGTAGAAATGTGGCGGATCTCTTCTGGCAGGTCATTCCATGTGATTGATGATGCTCCATGTCATTCACCATGCTGCAACCTTTCACTTGTGTTGCATCATCCAGCATCTTTATTCAGCTGCCATATTCTGTACAGTGGAATTCTGTTTTTTACATACACTGACAATACAGTTTTTACACAGTGATAATGTTTTGGAATATAATTCATAAAATCATCTGAAGCATCATCTAGTCCACCCTTGCCATCCTGGAACTCACAACCAAAGCACTCCTGAAGGCTCCCCATCCAACCTCTGTTTAAAGACCTCTAAAGACAGGGACTCTAGGCAGTGTGTTCCACTGTCAAAACAGCAGTTACAGTAAAGACGTTGTCTCTAATGTTTTGCTGGAATCTCTTTTCTTATAATTTGAATTCTATTGGTTCATGTTCTAGTCTCTGGAGCAGCAAAAAACAAAAACAAACTTGCTCTACATAACATCTCTTCAGATATTTGAAGATGACTATCCTGTCACCTCTCAGAAGTCTCTTCTCTAAGCTAAACAGTTCAACCAACCCGCTCCTATGCATGGCTAGTAAAGGGGAATGCCAGAGAATGCTGCCTTTGCCACCTGTTCATTTACATAAATAAGATGAGCATCCAAGCAAACAACATGCAAAGAGGAGCAATATAGATTCAAAGTTTAAACTCAGTAACCCACCCACCCTCCACCTAGTTCTCTTTCTCTTTCTTGCTACATTCCAGCCAACAGTTTAAGGTATCTCTTGTGCCCTTCTGTGGGTGTGTGTGGCATTTCAAAGAATGCAAAGAGGCTGCCAACCAGTAAAATAATTTACATTCTTTTACCTATAATTTAGTGACAAGTAATGGGAAAACACAAATGTTTGGCCCATTCCCAATATGCTAACCAACCAGATTCATAACATTACAGTGCCAGAGAGCAGTTGGTAGACCCTACGACTGAACAAGAAATATTAAGCAAAGTCTGTACTCTGCAGTTTATGCCATTCTCCTACGAGTGATGTCTCAACAGCAAAGATCTGGCCCTATTTTTAAAAAGACGTGAAAGCAACACTATTATTGCTTATCAAAATTCCCTGAAGCTAGGAAAATATCTTTACTGGCAGGCTTTGCTTCCCTTGGTATTCTGCCTTGAGCTCTACTATCTCTGGGAAGCAAACCCTTTCTGGACAAGATGGGCCTCTTTCATAACAGGACTACAAATAACGTTCCAAAATAATAATTTTAAAAAATATCTTTCTCTGAGTGAATCTGAGATATTGGTGTGGGAAGTTCTTTTTGTAACCTCATTTTTGCAGAGATTTATCTCCAGGCATTTAAGGTGTGTATTGCCCATCATGTAATGTAATTGTTTGTAATGTCAAAAAGTCTTTGAGCAAAGAAATGCAATTAGAGAGTGGAAAGCTATTATTTATTAGCTGTTTGTCCTGCTCGCCCTTTTTTTGCTGAACTGTACAAAGCAGCATACATTTATTCTCCCGACAACAGCACACAGCTGTTTTCTCACAACTTGTTTTTAGGTAGGTTAGGCCCAGGTCCACCCAGTAGGATTAGCAGCTCAGCAATGATTTAAACTTGGATCTTTCCTAGGCCTTGTTCAGTGCTTTAACCCAGGGATGGGCAAATGTGAGGTGCAGCGTGCATGCTGCTGTGGCCCATAGCTCCCCAAGTCCCCTGCCCCTCACCCCATGAATTTTGGACAACAAACAGATAATAGTGCTCTCTAGGGGATGTAATGTGACATTTCACATATTTTAGGCCCAGCTGGGCCACAAGGACCAAAAGGAGAAGCATGGTGAGGCAGGGAGGGAGAACCACCTCAGCGCCCCTCCATTTCTGAAATCACAATAACAGTGCCAGAAAAGGGCCAAGAGAGCTCAGAGGAAACTCAATGAAAGGCCAGGAAACAGCAGAGAAACTAAAAGAAAGAAGACCATGAGGGGAGATAGGGAAACAAAGGGAGGAAGGAGGAGATGGGAAAGAAACAACTCATCAAACAACAATGGGGAGGAATACATTGAAAGATAAACAGCTACTGGCCAGCAGCAGTAGCAATGGGTGGCGCTGGAGTTGAGAGAACAACAGTGACAGCATAGCTAACATTTGGTAGTACAGCGCACAGGGAGGTGGCCCTCTCTGTGTAACCCACTCACCTAGAAAACCATAGAATCATAGAATCGTAGAGTTGGAAGAGACCACAAGGGCCATCCAGTCCAACCCCATTCTGCCATGCAGGAACTAGCATCCCCAACAGATGGCCATCCAGCCTTTGTTTAAAGACCTCCAGGGAAGGAGACTGCAGAAAATTGCAAGGAAATGTGTTCCACTGTCGAACAGCCCTTACTGTCAGGACGTTCCTCCTAATCTTGAGGTGGAATCTCTTCTCCTGTAGCTTGTATTCATTGCTCCGTGTCCTAGTCTCTGGAGCAGCTGAAAACAAGCTTGCGCCTTCCTCAATATGGCATCCCTTTAAGTATTTAAACAGGGCTATTGTATCACTTCTTAACCTTCTCTTCTCCATGCTAAACATCTCCAACTCCTTTAGTTGTTCCTCATAGGACATGGTTTCCAGACCCTTCACCATTTTAATCACCCTCCTTTGGACACCTTCCAGTTTTTCAACATTCTTTTTGAATTGTAGTGCCCAGAACTGGACACAGTATTCACAGTATAACCATATGATGAGACATCTCAAGTGATACACAGGCAAGATCAGAATACTAATAGAGATAGGAAGAAATAAAGGAAACCATACTTGCAAGAATAGACAAGGGCATAGAAAGATGGTGATACAAGTATAGACAAACTCAGAAAGACAAATGCTATCCAAAGCAGAACCACACATAAAATAGGGACATGGAATGTGAGAAGCATGAGCCAAGGGATACTAGATATAGTAAAAATGGAACTGGAACACGTGAACATAGCAGTACTGGAGGTGAGTGACTCAAAATGGACAGAAATGGGCCACTTTGATTCAGACAACTACAAAGTGTTCTACTCAGGGAATGAAAAGACATGAATAAATGGGGTTGCTTGCATACTAAAAAAAGCTGTGGCAAAAGTAGTCAGAGGATACGCGAAATCAGACTGAATCATCTCAGTTAGGCTCCATGGGAAGCCTATGAATATTACTGTAATTCAAGTATATGCACCAACTACAGAGGCAGAACAAGAAGAAAGATTCTATGAAGGAGTACAGGAAGAAATTAACAACAGACCCACACAGGACATTAAGCTGATCATAGATGACTGGAATCCCAAAGTTGGAAGCAAAGAGAAATCAAAAACAGTTGGCAGATTTGGATTAGGTAAAAGAAATGATGCAGGTATTGCATCTGATAGATTTTTGTGAAGCCCACAACCTATTCATTGCAAACACATTTTTCATACAAACAGAAAGAAGGCTATGCACATGGACATCATCAGGTGGCCAGCACAAAAATAAAATTGATTATATAATCAGAAGTAAAAGATGGTGAAACTTCATCTTGGTGGCCAAGACTAAACCAGGTGCTAACTGTGGGACAGGTCACAAATTAATCATATCAAAAATAAGAGTAAAACTCAAGAACAAAACAAAACCAGTCATCATACCAAAATATGATCTAAACAACATATCAACAGAGTTCATTGACAATACAGTGTGCCCGCGTCATATGCGGGCACATTATATGCTGCTTTCAGCATATGCTGAAAGCAGATTGGAAGAAATGGCGCCATGCACTGGAAGAAACAATGGTATGTGGCGCCGTGAGCATGAGCCCCATTACTTGTAATGGGGCTTGAGCATATGCACTATTTCTTTTATGCGGGGGTGGGTGGGTGGGTCCGGAAAGGATCCCCCGCATAAAAGAAGGGCACACTGTATAAGGAACAGATTTGTGATCATAAGCATAATGACTGAGAACTGGAAGAACTGTGGACTGAAGCCAAGGACATAAGAAAAGAAGAATATAGACAGAAATTTTCAGTAGACAAAAATAAAGAGAAAAAAAACATAGAGGACAGATAAAACATTACAGTGCACCCATGTCATACATGGCTTTCAGCTTATGCTTTCAGTTTATGCTGAAGCCGCACTCTGGAATTCTGCAACAAAGACTCCAACCATACATGGAGAGAGAAATTCCAGAGGCCCAAGTGGGGTTCAGGAAAGGAAGAGGCACTGGGGACCACATTGCAAACATATGAGATCTAATGGAGCACACCAGAGAATTTCAAAAGAAAATTAGCATGTGCTTTATAGACAACAGCAAAGCCTTTGACTGCATAGATCATGAAAGGCTATGGGATGCCCTTAAAGACATGGGAGTGCCAACACATCTAATAGCGCTGATGAGAAATTTGTACTTAGGACAAGAGGCCACTGTCAGAAAAGAACACAGAGAAACAAAATTGTTTCCAATCGGCAAATGGGTCAGACAAGGCTGCCTCTTATCACCCTACCTGTTTAACTTATATACAGAACATATTATAAGAAAAGCAGGCTTGGACATAGAAGAAGGAGGCGTGAAATAGGAGGAAGGAATATCAACAATCTCAGATATGCAAATGACACCATACTACTAGCAGAAAACCTCAAGGACCTGGAACATCTACTAAGGAAGAGCTGTCTTTTTATTTCTTCTTGTTTCCTGGCATTGCCTACTTTATGTTTGGCACACCCAGTGCCTTTATCCTCACCTACTGCATTCCAGAGACCTTTTCCAAATTGGAATTAGGCTCTTTAGCAGAAGGTGTCTTGCTCTCCCACAATGGGGATCAAATAAACACAAATATAATAGCACAAGTATTTCAGCCACTCATTAAACCTCTTCTGAATATTATCTTTTAGAAATCAATGTACTTTTAGGCTGCGTATATCAAGTGCCAGATTTTTGTACGAGCTAAGTAAACTAAAGCTTAGGGAATCAAATTATGGGGGGCCTCCAGATACATTTTAAAACTTTCTTAGGGGAGGATATTAGAGGATCTTTTCAAATTGATACAATTCAGGTTAGTGGTGGAAGTTAGTGGTGTCAGTGGAAGTTAGTCTTCATTTCAGCTCCTTAGATAGTTCATTAAAGTTCACCCTAAATCTTGGAGCAGAGTCACTGCCCCATTGACCTGGGAGCCACCAGCCAGTGCTGGTTAAGGGCCTCAGGCTTAATCCATCTGAGCATTAAGCCTTGAAAGAAAACAGCATTAACTAGTTTGTGTGCAGCTCCATGTTTGAATCTAAAATATTTTTCCAGAAGTGCTATCAGGATGTTGTTGTTTTAAATGTAGCATTTCCTGTCTAGGAATGGTGTGCATTAGAAATTCCAGTAATTAACTGTTGCTAACTTGTTTGTTTGCTTTTTTTCAGTATACCTGAAGCAGCTGCCTGCAAGAACTGCATGATTTCTGCTACTAGTTATCTTATCTCCCTGAAAGTGGAGCCCCCACCAACTTTGTCCCACAATTTGTCAGGTTCTCCTCTCATTACTGTCCATCTGAGACACACACTGGTAAGTGGTGAAGCATATTTCACAATGGCTTATTTGCTACTACCTGAAATGTGTGAACAATTCTATATATTTTTTGAAAAAGGAAAAAAGGAAGGAAAATTGAAATACATATTAGGCATGAACGTTTTGAACTATGAATACGGTATCTAGAATGGGAAGTTTCTGTGACTTTTACAAGTTGTGGAAATAGTTGCCATTTGATTGTATCAGTCATTATGTTTCTAAGGCCCAAGACACACCGGCCAAAAGTGGCGTGCTGGTGCCGAAACTAGGGTTCCAGAGAGTGCAGCAACCGCATGCCCAGAAACCCTAGTCTGCATGGTGGCATCCTGTCTACATGGGTGCTGCCATGATGATGCTAACTCTGCGCAGCATCTGCGCATTGCTGTGCATTGCTGCGCACATCACAAATGTGCCAATGGCACACTCGTGATGTACACAACACACCACAAAAGAACCCGATAGAAGTGGGTTCTTGTTACTGCGGAGGCATGCCGCACAGTTTGGCAGCTGCGGCGTCCTTCCACAGTTAAAACGGGTGAGTCCAGCCCGCCGTTTCGGGGCTCTCTGTACAGCCCCTAAGTTAGGAGACAGTGCAGATTTCCAAAGCCTTGTACCCTGTGACAAGTAATGTTGTTTTGATTTAATTCATAATACTTGAGAACACTTAAAAGGAACATCATTACAAGGCTTCTGAATTCAGAGTCTGATACTATTTTGCTTGTTGTTGCATGACACTTTATTATGAAATCATGAAACATACAGAGCCAGTGGAGGCTGGTGACTCAAGTAGAGTGGGAGTGGTGATTCTTTTTTGCTATCCTAACTGCTGAACAGTAATCTCAAAATACATTCAGAACCTTGGTTAGGTTCAGAACCTTAAAGTTTGGAACAGAACGTAAGGTGGATTTATTGCCCCAACAGCAATGGAGCCACCAGACTTCACTGCATACAGCCCTATGGCTATGAAAATTAAGATCAATTTAAAATGCTGTTGTGTGACAGATTAGGCTGGAGGCAGTGGTGGATCTGCAACTGTGGGAGGGCAGTGAATCCACTTTTGCTTTTACTGCAGCTTCTTCTGTAGTTATAGGACTGTAGAGGTCCAGAAGTGGCATAGCTCCTGTTCAGCTCAGAACAAGCTGCAAGAGAAGCAGTGGTGGAGTCATCAACTGCTCCTGGATTAGGCAAGAGGTAGTTTTGGATGTTTCTGTTCATGGGCTGCTCTTTTGAATTGATTGTTTAATAGCTACACAGAGGAGTAGGAGGATTGATGACTGTGGTACTGGGTCTTTGCAGTTATGCTGCCAAGTTGCAATACATCTTCCCTGCTGGTTTTCTGGAAAAATCACAAAAACATTTTTATCTGCTATGCTTTTGGATTGCATTGAGCATTTCTTGTTTTCTCTCTGCTAAGGATGTATTCTTTTCCATCTTTTTTTAAGTTTCCCCTTTTACATAGCTGTTCAATGTTTTGTGTTTTTATGAGTTTGCATTTTTGAGGGGAGAGCGACATTTAAGATGTTGTATTTTACATTTTGTCCTCATCATTCAACTGACTGAAAGCCACAGCATGGTGGGGTGGGGTGGAGAGTTTGTTCAAAATGTCGGTTAGAATGTTTGGAATAAATGCATCATGCCATTCAAGTTCTTCATGCATGGTTTGGTCAAAATTATACTCCCCCACCACGCTCTGAAGCTTATCGCATCCATAAGTGGGATAAAAATAAAAGTTTTATTTATTTATTTTATTTTATTTTCCCCCCGTTATGGGGATGGGAAGGGGAAACTTGGGCCAAGCGTTGCCAAGTAAAAAAAGGATTTTATGGCATACCAAAGTGCCCTCAAAATGGCCCCATTCCATTTCCCAGCCCCAAGCCTGAGGAGTGTTAAATGTTCGGGTCGGAAGTCTTATGGATGAGCACTGAATGGATTCGGCTTGGGGCCGGAGAACAGAATGGGGCCATTTTGAGGTCACTTTGGTGTGTGATAAAATCCTTCTTTTCTCGGTGACACGCAGCCCCAAGAGTCCGTTTCTCATTCCCATAATGGGAGAAAAAATGGGTGTGATAAGCTTCACTGTTTCTATGTGACTGGCAGAGTAAAGTTCATGCTTTTTGTATACAACAACTGCCTTCATGTTGCCTTCAAGTTTTAAGTGTAAGTGCCAGGGCTGCCTATGTGTTTGCAGTGTAAGTAATGAAAAATCATACCCTCAGAAACTTGAAAAAAGAAAAGAGGACTACTAGTCATGTCTGATTTTGTTAGGATGAGTCAGTGTAGTGGGGCAACATTGTCCCCTAGACCTACCAAAGTTGCCCACTCTGGTATACAAGAAGGAGAGATCACCAAGAAAGGTGTAAGTTCTGATCTGTTTTCCTTGTGCATTTCTCACTGTGAGACTGCAAGATCCCCCCCCCCCCTTCTTTCAGAGGAATTGCAAATTTAATAGATGGGTGAGGGGATGGGAACTGTATATCTTTAAGTGTGAAATATTTAAAATGGTGCAAACTGTTGTTGTATAAACTGTTAAAAAAACAGAAGGTCAGGATGGATGGATTGTTTGTTTGAATATTTATATCCCACCCACTGTTCAAGGATCTCATATCCCACCCGCTGTCCAAGGAGCTATATAATCCAATAAATGTAGTACGCTAAATTACAACAACACTTTTTTAAAAGCTGAAAAATGGCTTGCAAACCAGTGAAATCTGTATTAGCTGGCTTATTTGCTTGAAACAGAGATCAGTTTGGTGGCCTCTGTGGGCCTCATCCTTGGCATCCAAGTTACCTTCCATATTCAGCATGAAGTAGTGGGAGGAGGGAAGGGCTAGAAGGAAATGAAGAATTTGGTTTGGAGGAGTCTGCATGCTAAAAGATCTTAAGGAAACTTTGTGTGTTTTGGGCAGAACCCAGCTGGAAAAGCATAACCATGCATGCCATTCCTCATTACCTCAACATCATATTTGATCTTTTGATAATCTGGGAACTGTTAAAAATAATAATACAGACAGATTCAAACCCCTGTCCTCTGAATGACCCCATTGCTGCCTATTTCAAGTATAGATTATTTCTGCTGAACTGGCTTTTCTGTCTCGCTGTTTCTTTTTAGATAGATGCGGCTAGGAAGATGCATTGAAAATAACTGGGGGGGGGGGCGCGTTTGTATCCAAAAGGTCCCAGGTTCAATCACACCCCTCCTAGCATCTTCAGTTAAAAAAAGATCAGGAAGTGTTCTTTTTATTACAAAAAATTGAAAGTTGACAAAGAAAGAGAACTCTTTCTTTGTCAACTTTCAATTTTGGGGGTAATAATTGCTGATTTATTTTTATTGATTTTACATCCCGTATATGTACCAAATTCTTCCATTACTTTCATTAGTCTCTCTATATTATCATTCGGATTCTCTAAATTTATCACCACATCATCAGTGAAGGCTCCAGTTTTATAACTGAATTGCTTGATTTTTACTCTCTTCAAATCCTCATCCACTTTAACTTTTTTGATTAGCAATTCCATTACTAATAAAAAAGTAGTGGTGACAGTGGACACCCTTGTCTAGTTCTTCTCTCAATTAGCTTAGTTAGATCTCCATTAATATTTTTTTTGGCTTTCTGGTTATCATAAATTTCTTCGATCCAATTTCTAAAGTTTTGTCCCATATTCAGTCTTTCCAGGATTTCCAATAAAGTAAGCCAATTAAGCGTCTCAAAAAGCATTTTCAATTTCCCAAAAATAAATCCTAGTTTTTTTATCATTATGTTTTTCATAATACTTTATTATATTTAATATATATCTCAAAATATCTTTCATATATCTTTTCGGGAGAAATCCTCTTTGGTCTTCATCAATTTATCATTCCAAGCATTTCTTTAATCTCTTAGCCAATATTAGTGCAAATATCTTGTGATCTGAGTTAAGCAAGGATATTGGTCTATAATTCACCAGATCTAATATGTCTTTGTTTTCTTTAGGAATTAATATTCTTTCTGCTTCTTTCCATGACTGTGGCATATTTTCTTTTAGAATATTTTTCATTACTAATTGTAATCGACGGCTTAGCTTTTCTTTGAATACTTTGTAAAATTCAGCAGGAAGGCCATCCAGCCCTGGTGATTTCCCCAATTTTACAACTATTAATGGCCTCTTCTGTTTCCTCTCTGGTAATTTCTGCCTCTAAACTTATTTTTGTTCATCATTTAATTTTATCATTTAATAATTCCCCAATTAATTAATAAATTCTATATTCTGGTCGGTTCTTTTTGCATATAATGCTTTATAATATTCATGAAATATCTCCAGAATGTGAAGTCAAAGGCTTTCATAGCTGGCATCCATAGTTTTTTGTGGTTTTTTTGGGCTCTGTGGCCCTGTTCTAGAAGAGTTTATTCCTGACGTTTCGCCAGCATCTGCGGCTGACATATTCAGAGAATGCTGGCATGGAAGAAAGTGGTGTGTGTGTGTGTACACACTGTGTGTGTGTGTGTGTGTGTGTGTGTGTGTGTGTGTGTGTGTGTGTATAGTAAAAAAAAAGCCAATACAATTCTAGGCTGCATCAATAGAAATATAGTGTTTAGATCAAAGGAAGTAATAGTGGCACTCTATTCTGCTTTAGTCAGGCCTTACGTCTGCGCGTTGCTGCACGTTGGTCAGGCCTCACCTCACCTGGAATACTGCATCCAGTTCTGGGCAATTCAAAAAGGATGCTGAGAAGCTGGAGCATGTCCAGAGGAGGGAGATCACAATGGTGAATGGTCTGGAAACCATGCCCTGTGAGGAGGGACTTAGGGAGCTGGCTATGTTTAGCCTAGAGAAGAGAAAATTAAGAGGCGATATGATATCTCTATTTAAATATTTGAGGGATTTCATACTTGAAGATGGAGCAACCTCCTGATCTTCAGCATCAGCGTCTTAACCACTGAGCCACTGCATTCCACTTACAACACTATAACCCAAGTGGCATTCCAACATCTGAACAACCAGAATAGTGTGCACTGGAGGCAAGGCGGCACTGGAGGCCATGAAGAACAATTGGACACAACTTATTCAGGCAGTCAAATCCAATAACTCAACTTTATTTGGGAATATTACATCAAGTTCTCAAAGTAATGTACCAGTTACAGCAGATTGTCACACCTCCCCAGGGTCTGGGAGGATCATTTTGAAGCACTTTATAAGGAGATCTATGTTGAAAGTAGATGTGCAAGCCAAAATATAGAGAATCTCCCAAGGTGGGCATCAGTGACTGAGTCAGAGATCAGCTTAGCTGAGAATAGGGAAGGCTTCAGGGGAAGACTTAATACCTTCAGAAGCCATTAAAAATGATTTGGAATTCTGGGGTCCTATTTTGTCCTTAGTTTTCATCTGTGTTGACAACTACGGTCAAGCACCCAAGGATTGGGGGCTTGCAATCATTGTCCCCATATTTAAAAAAGGAAGTAAGAATGATCCTGATCAATACAGACCAAGTAGCCTCCTTAATACAATCAACAAACTTTACACGAGACATTTATAGTGGAAGCTCCAGACCTGGCTGGAACAAGAAAACATAGGTCCAAAACACACTGCACATAGAATCCAGTTTGAGACCTCTTTAATTGCCCTGGCTCAATACTAGGGAATTCTGGGAGCTGCAGTTTTGTGAGACACTTAGCCTTCTCTGTTAGAAAGAGCTCTGGGGCCACAACAAACTACAATTCCCAAGATTCCCTACTGCTGAGCCAGGGCAGTTAAAGCGGCCTGACACCGGATTATTTCTGCAGTGTGTTTTGGAGCATACTTGAAGAGGAACAAGTTGTCTTTAGGGAAAACTGATCTTCCATAGATCAGTGCCTTGTACTTCACCATTTCATTGAAAAACATTCCACCTGCAACAACATCTCTCTCTATGTCTTTCTCTGTGTTGGTTTGAACAAATTGTGTTTTCTCCCGATTGGCCTTAAAACCTGTGTCTTTGATGATTCCTAGCAACTCCTGACTGATTTTCCCAGTCTTTTCTTCTGAGTCAGAGTGAACCAGTATGCCATTCACATATGACAAAATGTTCAATCAAGACTCTGTTATCCATTTGTCCCACATTTTAACCACATGTGAGTGAGATATACTTGGACTGGGGTGAAATCCCTGAGGATTTTTTTTTTTTTTTTTTGCACACATTGGTTGCCTCTAAACAAATAGGCAAATTTATATCAGCTTCATCCATGTAACTAATTTGAATGAAAAGCACTGGGTAAATCCATGACACTGTAATAGCATGAGTTTGCAGCAATGGCAGTCAAAATTTCATTGTATTTGGCAACCACAGGGGTAATGGCTGGAATTAATGAATTAAGGGTTCCAATCAACTGTCCTAAGCCATGTGACTCCATCTGGTTTAAGGATGGGCTAAAGAGAGATACTGTATTACACATCAACTGCATGAGGGGGATTGCATCCCATTCCAGCAGATCTTCTATAGTTTTACTTATTCCTTCCTCTGCTTCTGCTGGGTATTTTTATTGGCACTGTGGCAGGGAATCCTTGCCCTCAAAGAGGACATAGGCATCCTTTATGGAGTCACACTCCACTTTGTTCTTAATCCAGACCTCAGGAAATTCTACCATCCACTAGTCATTGAGGTGAGGAGTGCTGGGGCTTTCAATGCTGCCCAGCAGTGAATGGCTGAGAGCTATGGTTGGCCAACTTCTAGCTGCCACAGGAACTAATTTATGAAGTCAGCTTCTGCCTCCTAAGGAACCCTCCTCCTAAGATTCCATCATCTTCACCTTGATTCTTACAGGACTGGATTC
Source organism: Sceloporus undulatus (assembly GCF_019175285.1). NCBI lineage: Eukaryota > Metazoa > Chordata > Lepidosauria > Squamata > Phrynosomatidae > Sceloporus > Sceloporus undulatus. The sequence goes on from NC_056531.1 coordinate 6,994,850, forward strand.
TGTCTGTCATGGGTCCCACAGTTAACGTCCCAAATTCTGGACCAGTTATGTCCCTTACTGTAGCCTACCAGGATGAAAATGGCGAAGATTCCTCTGCCTAGACAACCTCAGGCCCCATTCCCACTGGCTTATAATGTGGATCAGGATGCAAATCATGGGTGCATCGTTTCTATTTGAGCGTGCATTCGATCCGCATTGCTCCAATATCATTCCCACTGGAATTCGAATCTGAATCGACTTATCCTGAAAAACCCGAATCAGTGGTCGATAAACCAGAGGGGAAAAGCGCCTAACCGACTGATTGGCTGTGACGTCAAGTGCTTAGGTGCTTGATGGACAGCTGCTTTTAAAAAAAGAGACTCCGGAAGGGCAATGGGAACGGGGAACAAAATAACCTGCTTCAAATTACCACAGGGAAAATACCAATGGGAATGAAAACAGGGGTAAAAAAACCCGGGTCTGTTTGCATCCATTTTCAATGGGAACGATGGGTCAGATTCGCTTACGACTTGCAAAAAAAAAAATCCGAGTCAGAATTGCAGCGAAATAAGCCGCTTTTTTTGCCCAGTGGGAATGGGGCCTCAGAATGTAGGGTGTGCACTGCTGTGCCAGAATCTACTGGCAGTCTGGTGAGAACCTGATGTGTCTATAGCCCTACACTGGATGTGCCCATTGGTCTTCCCCAACTGTGAGGCTTCAGGAACACTGCCACCTTCTGGGGAAGCCACCCTTGGTCATCAAGGCAGTTGGAGTCACGTCCATTCTTCTTTGGCACAGTAGCCAGGGTAGTCATAGCCAAGGCAGTATCTATCTTAAGGGAGGTTTAGGGTCCTGGGAGTTACAGTGGATTTCCAGGATGTCAGGGGGTTTGGCAGGAATTTCTGCCCTTGTGATCCAAGCACCTTGCCTACACTGGAGGGACTCCTTGGTGGTGAGGCTTTGGATGAGCCTTGTCACCCTGAGAAGAACTCATGAACCTTCATTTTGAAATCCATTTTTTTGCAGTTGTCCCCAAATGCATTTCCTCTAATCACACACACACACACAAACCAAAAACAAACCAAAACAAAACAAGATAGGTGGGCTGGGCCATACCATCCAGAAAGAGTTCTGTTTGTGTTTCCCTGCTTTGAGGTGTCAGGAGGTGGGAATGGATCATGTCATGGTGGCCACCTTGAGTAGAGAAGTGGCTTTTCCATCTCCAGCTCTCTCAGCTGCCTCTCTAATAGCTGTTATTCCCCCCCCCCCAAACACTGCATTACCTTATTATATGGGGGAGCCAGGACCGTTCCTATACTGGGAGTGGGGTCCATTATTGCTATAGATTACAGCTTGAATGGATTCCCATATCCTGTCCTCTTTCCTTCCTATGCCTTTTGGGGGTCTGGAGACCAGGACTCTCAGGAACAATCCAAGACCTACCTTAAGAAGCTGGACAGTGCTGTCCAAGTCTCCATTGTAATGCACATGAGTTGTTTGACTAGCTTTGTGTGAAGGCAGAGTCCATTTTACAATGTGAAGATGAACCTCTTGTCATCCGAGTCAATAACTCCTTGATCATCAGTAAGTAGTTTCCCTGCCAGTACTGCAAGTAATTTCTTCCTTGTGACATACACTTCGGAACTCTCAGTTGCTCCTTGCCTATTCACGACATATAAAATGTTTACATTTTGGCCAGGCAACAGCAGTGGAATGATTTCTTTCATCCAAGGATACATATCTTTAGACAAGAGGTATCAATCTGCCACTGTTAGCTAAGGCTGCCACATCCTCTGGGGCCATACACAACCATGCCCACTGTGTAATGTGTTGCCTGTTTGCAGTGGGGTAGCTATGAGTGGCTGTATTTTACCATATCGGGGCAGTTCCCTGATTGAGGGAGCCTAGCTGGTTCTGCCATGGCACAGGCCTCTATAGCAGTCCAAGGGGCATGTTCCCTTATCACCTAAATGTTCACCCTGTTCTCTTCTCAAAGGATTTCAGATTGTTAATTGCATTATCTTTAGATTCCCTGCCTGCTACTGTTGAACAGATCATTTCTGAGATGCATAGGCTGGCCACTCTACACTCCTATGCATACAAATGGAAAAAGTTTATTTCCTTTTTTATCTCCTCAAGGGATCTCTCTGGTTCAAGTACAAATCAGTCATGTGCTGGAGTTCCTCCTCTTTCTGTCTGATAGAGGTCTCTCTTTCTCTCTTCCATCAAGTGTTACCTGGTTGCAATCTCATCCCACTTCCAGATCATCAACAAGTCTTCTTGTTTTCAGAACACATTGGTTAAAATGTTCCTAAAGGGTTACAAGAACCTTCTCCCTCCAGTATCAGGTCCAATACATCAATGGAGTTTGGAACTGGCCCTCTTGCAACTCCCCAGGAAACCTTTTGAGCTAGTGGCATCTTGCAATACCCAACGACTTACCTGGAGAATGGCCTTCTTGGTGGCTATTATATCAGCAAGAAGACCAGGAGAATGATGTGCCCTTAGCGTACATAAGCCTTACCTGTGATTTCATAAGGACAATGCAGTTCTTAGACTGACCATTTCCTTTCTTATGAAAATGATGACAGCTTTTCACATGAATCAGGTCATTGTATTATCCTCACTGATGCAAAACCTGAACCTAATTCAGACCTTGAATGAGCCCTCTATTGCATTGATACCAGGTAGGCACTAGCATTTTGTGTGGACATGACTGTGGCCTTCCACAAGTCCCAGAGACTTTTCTTGTGCTACTCCTCCAGGAAGACAGTTCTGTTCATCTCCTCAGCACTTCTCAAAATGAGTCATTTCTACCATTCACCTTCCATATGAACTTCAAGACACTTCAGCTTGAATGTACGGCCATTCCCCCAGAGCTATAGGTATGTCTTCTTCCTTTTTGAGGGATGTTCCTTTGGAAGATGTTTGCAGAGTGGCTATGTGATCACAGCCTTTGATCTTCATCTCTCACTACAGGATAGAATGAAGATCTGGGGCTGACACCACATTTGGAAGATCTGTGTTGTTTTCTTCACTCATATGTCACTCCTGTGTCCATTTTACTAGCTGTGAGAATCACAGAGACCATGAAGATAGAGGGCTTATTTGTAGCTGAAATTCTTTGAGTGGTTAACTGTGAACTCATGCACCATTGCTTGTTCTCCCTTTGTTGCATCTTGCATCTCCTTCAATCCCTGGCTGCTGCTTCAATGTCCAGGGAACTGAGGGTTTAGGTGGGAAGCATGCTAGTCAAGTGTATGAGGAGAGGGTGGGGTTACTGACAAAATGCTTGCATAATAGCTCTAGAAGGTTCTGAACAATGCACTGTGCAGGTGAATATAACCCATTTGTTCACAGATGACCACATGAAGACACCCCCCCCCCACTCCTGCTGCTGCCCAGTAGCTCAGTGATTCCCAGACTCTGGTCCTCCAAATGCTTTGGACTTCAGCACCCAGAAGCCTCAGCTATCTTGGCCAATTCTGGAATTCTGGGAGCTGAAGTCCAAAACTCTTGGAAAGCCAGAGTTTAGGAATCACTGCACTTGTTTGGCACATTTAGTGTGGCTCCTCCAACCCTCTGCTGTCAACACAGCCTCTTGCAGAACACGCTATCCGACCGCCATGAAACAGTAGTGCCATGGTATACAGAGCTGTATACATGTGTCAACTTTTGGGTAGAGGTTCCCTGCTCAGAATCCTAGTCCTGATCCAGATGGTGTTGTGTTCACGAATCAGGGAAATCAGTGTGGTTTTTTTTAATGGAAAAAGAATCCCTCTCTCACAGCTGCACATTTCCTGTTGGGAAAACATCTTTAAAAGTTCTTGGTGATAAATTCCATAAAGCAGAATCCTGAATTAACCCTTACGGTAAAGTAAACATGTAGTGCTCTTGTGAGGAAATAAGAATGGGATGTTTTCTTACTGCTTGTTCTGTTTAAGGTTCAGGATGTGAGTATTGTGACAAATTTTCAATGGATGAACCAGGTTGCCAAGTGTAGATTCAGTCTGTGGTCACCATGAAGCTCTAGCTGATAGGAAGAACAGCAGGGAGATCAACCAAGGAAGCTTTCTTGCACTGATGGGGGACAACTAGGTCTGGGTATATTTCCTGGCATGGCGTGATGGTTTGAGTGTTGAACTACAACTCTGGAGACCAGGGTTCAATTCCCAGCTCAGCCATAAAACAGAGTAGGTGACTACTACTTCTTCGTTTTCTTTTTCTTATTCTTATTCTTATTATTTGTACTCTTCTTTCCCCCAGTTGGGACTCAAAGCGGACATATGCTCGGATTATGGTGATGTTTATAGGTTTTCCCTGTACCTTTATTGACATGATTCTACTGGCTTTGTGTTGTATCCCTTAACAGCTTTTGCTACGTCTCTCCCTAGTATGAAAGCCACCCCATTTCTTGGTGACTTGATTTCCTGAGAAGAATACTGTTGTCTGAGTCAAAGTGACCCATTCCTATCCATTTTAGCTCGCTCACCCCTAGTATTGCTATGTTTATGCGTTTCATTTCATTTTTTACTATGTCTAGAGTTCTCTGGCTCATGCTTCTCACATATCATGTTCCTATAATATGTGTAGTGCTGCTTCAGACAGTATATGCATTGCTGATCATGTCTGCTTCTTGACTTCCCATGTTTTGAGTTCTTTTATGTCCTTGTTCAACTCTTTGCTTTTATCTCTGTCTGTGATCTGGTTCTACCTTCTATTTGGCTTGGGTCTTTCTCATCATCACAGGGTTTTCCACATGTGATGGAAGCAAAAAGCTATAGGTCTAAATTTTAGATGTACAGTTAGCAATGTCAGCAGAAATGTTTTTTGGGTGGTGTGGGCAAAGCATTGGAAAGTAAACATGGACTACTTCATAGATGTATGTTAACAGCAGTAATAATGCTATTCGTTGAAACTTGGAAATGGACTGAGGTCCCAACAATGGAAGAATGGATTGTTAAAGTTGTTGGGTTAGCTCAAATTGCCAGATTAACATGGGTTTTAAAAGATAAATGGGTTGAAGATTTTCTGAAAAAATGGGAAAAAATATAGATTTTTTAAGAAATAAGTAATCTAATGATGTAACAATTTATGGTTATGATTACTAACATCTATGACCCTTGGTATCCACCTGTGGATATCAAAATCCATAGACAATCAAGTCTCATTATATTCAATGGCATAGTAAAATTGTGTCCCTTATAATATGGCAAATACAAGGTTTGTTTTTTGGAAATATGTGTGTGTGTGTGTGTGTGTGTGTGTAATATTTTTAAACAGTAGAATTTCTAAGGTGGACCTATAATGGCAAGATTTGTTCAGAGGAAGTATACCTTTGCCATCCTCTGTGGCTGAGCAAGTGTGACTTGCCCATGGTCACCCAGTGGGTTTCCATAGCCAAACAGTGATTCAAACCCTGGTGTCATACACACACACACTGAGAGTTTGTCAAAAGATGAAGCAGACATACCACAGATACCTGATAACCAGGAGAGACCTCCTCCAGATCAGCCTAAAAGACAGCCATGCCCTTCTCCAGGTCAACAAGATTCAGAGCAGGAAGGAGAGGTAGAGAAAAGACCACCAAGCCCCACTCCTCCTAAAAGGCAAAGGCTTTGACACCTAGCACAAATTCTGCCTCACACACAGAGAGCACACACACAGCTGTGAAAGGCTCCCATTAAATATTGTCTACATGGTGAACATTGGCGGAGTTAATTGCTTTTATAAGAAGCTGGCTTCCACCTGCAAACCACTGGAAGCCACCTTTCAACCTGACCTTGCTACTGTGAGTATCTGATTTACTCGACTGTTTACTGATTTTGCTTAGATTCTCTTTAGCTTCTGATCTTGGACTGTATGACACTGGGTACCTCTTGTTACTTTGGATCCTGAGCTTTGACACCTCAGATTCCAGGTCAGCATGAGAGCGGGACACCTGCTTTTCAGAGTTGTAGTCCAATGCGCAAACTGCTACACAATGATTTACATAAAGTAAACAATTAAGACATTCAATCAATCAATAATTTATTATAATCATAGTCCAGCATAAAAAGAGAACTTTTTTTTTACTATAAGGTACATGAGCTGCATAAGAGAAAGTGGCATAAAATACAATAAACATATAAAATTCACTTTTAATAACAGCAACCAAAAGGTAGGCCATAACACTCCACCTAAACCCAAGGTTTGTACATAATCCCAAATCCCATTATATATCATATGGCTACCTGAATACTTCTAAAAAAGTTTTTATTTTCCTTGTCTACTGCTGATGAGTTACGATGGCAGTCACACAAAATCTAGTGACTTTATCCATAATCTGTGCATCCTGGTAGGCAAGATGAAGGAAAAGATAGAATTCTTCCATTCTGCATGTAATATTCTGTATAACAGGAGTAATTAAAGCAAGATGTCCCCATCATGGGTTTTTTTTTTTGGGGGGGGGGGAGGCAGTACAGAAGAACATAACTAAGAGTTTTTAATCATCTCACCTACACAGAAACAGATATGCTCACAATATGGGATCTTCTTACATTTTGCTTCCAGGACAGCAGATTGTAGCACATTAAACTGTGCCAAGGTAAAAAGCTTTCCTGTACTTAAGAATTGTTAGGTTTCTCAGGCGCGTTACAGACCGCCCAAAACGGGTGGTCTTGCGCCGCTGCCGGTTGCCGCGTGGAGGAGCCCCAGCATCCAAACTGCGGGGCTCCTCCACGCTGCAGAATAAGAAGCGCCAAAATGACGCTTCTCTTTGTGGCGCGGATATGACGCCGCGAGGTGCCAATGGCGCACTCGCAGCGTCATATGCACTGCGTGATTTGCGGACGCAGTGCGTCCGCTACGTAAAGATGGTGGCCCCCGTGTGGAACAGGAACCGCCATTTTGTACAGACTCGGTCCGTATTAGGGTTAAGGGTGTCCGGAAGGGATGCCCCTTTCTAACCCGGGCCTCAAATAACTGAGGCAACTCAAAGATTTTGTAGTAATACCTTGAATGAGGTATTTGGTAACTTAACTCAGGTGACTTTCAGGGCATAGTGGTTTAAGTGTTGGACTATGACTATGGACACAGGTTTCAAATCCTCGCTGAGCCATGCAACCCACTGGGTGACCTTGTGCAAGTCATACTTTCTCAGCCTCAGAGGATGGCAATGGCAGTGTCAAATCCCCTCTGAGGAAACATGCCAAGAAAATCCTGTGATTTTTCACGTTAGGGTCACCGAAACAACTTGAAGGCACACAACAACAGCAACAAACAAATGTCCCTTAGTCATTGTTTTATGGCAGATTTAGCATTATTATAGCCAAGTGCTATTAAAACATTAAGAGTAAAACCAATATGTTAGAAGTTTCTTGATTAGCAACTGTTTCCTTGCAGATTGAAATCCATTAGTTAGCATTAGAGTAGCCAGCCCAATTGAGGAAAATATTAGTTTTATCCAATAATTGATCTTAAGAGTCTAGGCACAGGCTTCTATAGGGAATCAGGCCTGCCTCAATAGGCAAAGCTGCATCATCATCATCATCATCATCATCATCATCATCATCATCATTGTCTATATGCCGCTCACTATTGTTTTTTGTGGCCGGCCTCAGCATAGAACAATACACATGCAAATCACTCTAGCATTCCCAGGCTCACACAGTAGATATACACCCAACTTTTTCCAGGCATAGCATTCTCCGAAGATGCCAACCACAGATGCTGGCGAAACGTCAGGAAGAAACTTTTCTGGAACATGGCTACATAGCCCGAAAAACGCACAGAAAACTATGGATGGCAGCCATGGAAGCCTTCGACCCCTCACTATTCTTTCACTGAGGTCAAGACAGCCTGGAAAAGGTTGAAGGAATACATCGATAAACTGACTGCATTGTACTCAGAAGCCCTTGTCATTGTGACAAGATGGGCAGAACGACAAGGCACTCAGGGAACACAGCCACCTTGGTTTTAGCTGTAATATTAATTTGGACACCACAGTGTCAGTAACAGAGACCCATGCTGGTAAATTATTGCTATCAGCTGTCATATAAAGCACACAGTGTCCTGATGCATAGTATAGCTATTATAAAAGTAGGCTTCCCAAGAAGATGCTGAAATATTACAATCCATCCTGGGGACAAAGTTACAGAGGCCCACCCCACTGCTATCCTCTGGAATGTAATTGAATCATGTGTCGTAGATGCAGTCCTAGATTAAATGTTGCCAATGTTTTTTCCTTAATCAAGGTTTCGTACCTCCTTTCCAGGAGAACCCAGTCCTTGGGCAATGTTATTAAGTTATGTTCTCTATAGGTCCTGTATTTTACAATTAGGGAGTTCTTCATAACTATGCATTTATGATCAAACCATGTTCTGTGATGCATGGTCTTATGGTAGATAGACCCATAGGTTTACTTGAAGTATCTCTTAGTAGAGAGTGGATTGGTGCTGCTGTGTGTGGCTGCTGCAGAACCGATCCGGGGCTTAAAGAGGTGGCTGCATGCCACCCATCTGTATACCCCCCCAAGATACAGTCAGTGGTGGAAGTTCCATTACTTGATAGGGAATAAACCCACTGTACACACTGGCCTGACAACACAGTGCCAAAGGAGTGCTGCCAAGCCATGGCAATGCTTTTTGTGGCTTCATTTTGCACCCTGGAAAGGCCAGATCGAGGCCGCAGCATGCGGTTGCGGCTCCCTGATCTGGTTGAAACAGGGGCAGCTGCATGCCACCCCTTCGGGGCTGTCTGTACAGCCCCAAATTCCCCATTTTAAAATCTCCTTCTGTGCTTCCATTCAAAATGACTAAATTAGACTTATTTATGATGTGTAAAAGGTACAGCTCTGCATGGTTACATTCTTTATCCTTTGATTTTGAGCTTCATCAATTTCTGGGTGTATTTCATGGAAAGGAAGGAAACGATGAGGAGTGTCTCATTGTTCTGCCCAGTCTGTGCATTAAGGTCTCTTGTCACAATGACAAAGGCTTCTGGGAACAATGTAGTCAGCTTATTGATATATTCCTTCAACCTTTTCCAGTCCATCTTGACCTCAGTTAAAGAATGGTAAGGGGGCAAATAGATATCAGTAATGCTAATAATGATACAAGTGGATCTAATAAATTTAATGCGCAATGCTGTAGCTAGATGGAATAAGGGATCATGTCTGATAATAATAATAATAAAATGTTTATTTATATACCGCTTTTCTTGGAGATCAAAGCGGTTCACATCTGATAAAACTATGACATGTGTCATAATACAATATAAAAACAGTTAAAACATTCAGTTACAATTACAAATATTCAATAGAATTATCTAAAAACAACAATTTAAATAATCAAAACTGTAAATGACAATATCCTGAGGTTTGGTAGAAATAAGTATGCTTAAACCACTTCTACCCTTCCCATTCTTTGTAATATGCAAAGCTTTTAGTGTATATGTGGCTATTTCAAGTTGTACTTAGTAACACTTCAGCAAAGGTTGTAAATTCTAACCTTGAGAAATTATAATTTGTCCCAGGGTTACAGCTTTAGGATCCATATTGGATAATGATAAACTGATCAGCTGATTGTAGATATGGTATGTGGAGTGTGTAAGAGTACACCCTTCCTCTATTGCTAGTTCCATTGGGATGCCTTCCTTGTAAGTATCCTCAGTACTGATCATTTTCTGAACAGGGAAATTAATGGATACAAAGTGATCTTGTAGCAGCTTTGAGACTAACCAAGCAATCATATCTGAGGAAGTAGACCAAGTCTATGAAAGCTAATGCTACGACTTCCTTTGCTTAGTTACTACTAGAAGATCCCTTTTCATACTGATATTTCAGATTGAAATGCCTATATCTCTGAATTCTACATCCATGGGAATTAATATTGGAGTGCATACAGTCATTTGTCTGTCTGGAGGTGTCAGGAGACTTTTCCTTCTCTTCTGTCCACATCAATGAAGCTGGAAAGTCCACTGTCCTAAAACTTTCCCAGGAAGTTTCTTTCTAGAAGATATCAAGGTAACTAGAGGTTCTGCAAAAGAGTCAAGAGCTAGCAACATTTCTTTTAACCCATCTAGTATGGCAACCCTATGAATGAGAGACCTCCAGATCACCCTGTCATCAACAGCCCTGCTCAGGTCCTGCAAACTTCCTTGACTGAGTTTCTCCATCTGGAGTGCGGTCTTCTTTTCACACTGCTTTCTACCTTCCCAAGCATTATTAGCTTACAGTTATAAACCGCTTAGACACTGCTTAGGCAGTATGAAGCGGTATATAAATGAAGCTTGTTTGTTTATTGTCTTTTCTAGTCATGTCTTCTCATGATATTCCCAAAATATGACCACCTCAGTTTAGTCATGTTGGCTTCTATATAGTTTTCAGGCGTTATTTTAGCAGTTCGTGGTAGCCTCAGAACCTGTCCAGGACCACATCACAAATGAGTTCATTTTCAGGGGGTTGGACTGGATGGCCCTTGTGGTCTCTTCCAACTCTATGATTCTATGATGGCACATAGTAGGGCTTGGGAGCGTGCAAACGCTCTACCCTACCGAGCCCTAATTTCAGCCCCAGGCTGGTGCAAAGCACTGGTCTATACTGGGCCTATTTTTTTTTAATGCCTCATTTAATCAACACAGCAAGTTAGAGTAGTACAGTCACCCCTCCTAACCTGTGGATCTGAGATCTGCAACCTTGAATATAAGTTGAGGAGTGACCTCTACTATTTACAATGGTGTGCGCGCCTGGTGCTTGAATATCCATGAGCCTCCGTTTTCCTGGGGTGGTCCAGAACAGATCCCCCACAAAAACGGAGGGCCAACTGTATTCTGCATGAACTATTTGGTGATTTATCACCTTCTGAAGATAGTCATCAGCATACCTTCCTGATCTCAAAAACTGGCCATGATGGTCCTGATTCAGCTAACACATACACAGGTTGGCTGGGAGGAAACAGTTAACTGATAGTGCAGGCAAGAACAATAAATCACCAGCACCCAGAAAATGTCTTTCCCTGTGGGAGTCTTTCCAGAGAAACACATTTGTCAAGTAGTCAGGGAAACAAACAAGCAGCACGATCAACACAGTCCAAAAAGCAAAGAAGTTGAAGATCTGAATTGAAAGAGTCTGGAGAGAGGAATGCTGGCCAAGAAACAGATGAGTTGCTTCCAGCACTAGCCTTAGGCAGACTGAGCTCTTAAATGGGCTGGCACCAGCTAGTTTGAATCAAAGCCTCTCCATTACTGCTTGGCAATGAGCTTGATTGAGTGCCATTGGTCTGCACTTTGCTCCATGTGCAAAGTCCTTGGACTTGGGGCCCATGCTGCCTCCCCAGCTGTGTCCCCACAGCTGCAGATGAGTCCTACCTTTGTCACTGTTCTGACTGAGTCTGTTGTTCAACAGGGAGAGCTCCTTGAGGCTGAAGTACAGGCTGCTCTTCATAGAATCATAGCATCTTCATAGAATCATAGCAAATACATTTCTATACCGTTTATCAGTGCACTTAAAAACTCCCTAAGTGGTTTACAAAGTGTAAGCTAATTGCCCCTAACAATCTGGGGACTCATTTTAGCGACCTCCTCAGAAGGATGGAAGCCTGAGTCGAGCTTGAGCCCTTTTGCTGGTATTGAACTCGCAACCTTATGGTTTGTGAGTGAGTGGCTGCAGTACAGGCATTTAACCACTGCACCACCAGGACTCCTTACTGCACCACCAGGGCATCATAGGGTTGGAAGATACCTCAAAGACCATCCAGTCCCATCCCTTTCTGCCATGCAGGAATACACCATCAAGCACTCCCTGTGACAGATGGCCATTCAGCCTCTGTTTAAAAACCTCCAATCAAGGAGACTCCACCACACTCCAAGGCAGCACAGTCCATTGTCAAACAGCTCTTACTGTCAGGGAGGTCTTCTTAATGTTTAGGTCATCCTCAATATGACCTAATCCATTGCAATATTTAAAAAGGTAATTTGCTGAAGAGAATGACATAAAATTTCCACTGAAGATGTCTCTAAATGCTAGAATTAGCGGGGGGAAACCCTAGAAAAATGCACTAGAAAATGTTACCGGTTAAACTCCCAAATGACTGTTGCTCCACCTTGGTATTTACTTGTGAAATGCAACTTCATTATGTCCTCATTGCCCAAAACAAAACAAAACAAAACAAAACAAAAACAAGGGATGGCTGTCTAAGCAGCTTGTAGTTTGTGGTTTCCTAGTTCTGAATTTAACCCCTTTGCAAGTCTTCCTATTATTATTATTATTATTATTATTATTATTTATTAAACTTTATTTATATAGTGCTGTAGTTTTACACAGCGCTGTCCATACATAGTACTAGGCGACCAGTGTGGAAGGGATGGCACAACTGCCTGTGGCCATGTAGGATTAAAGGATCATGTTCTAAGGGTTATGAATCATTCAGTCATTCATGGACTCTCTGCAGACCTGAGTTGGTCAGGTGCTATATGAACTATATGTTCTCAGGGGACTGTGTTAGGATCTAGCTCATGTTCTTCCCCAAGTAGCATCTTGAGAGAATAGACGTGAATGATATTGTTGCAAGAACAAGCAAAGAGAAATGAACCAGTGTCCAAAATTATCTATCCCTTAATTGATCTCTTTTTTTGTTTCTTTCTTTGTTCAGTTATTGCCTCATTATTTTCATCAAACAAGACAGGAGTAGAAGGGTTTTCATTTTTTTAAAAAGGAATGGACAAATTCGGAGTGAATAGTCACAGTAACTAGATGGAGTTCCTATCATAGAATCTTAGAGTTGGAAGAGACCCCAAGGGCCATCCAGTCCAACCCCCTTTGGCCATGCAGGAACTCACAACCAAAGCATCCCTGACAGATGGCCATCCAGCCTCTGTTTAAAGACCTCCAAAGAAGGACACTTCTTCTATACAAAGGATCTTTACCTTTGGATACCAGATGTTGTAGAGGAAGCAACTCTTGCCTTCATGTTCTGCTTATAGCCTTCCCAAAAGCATCTGGCTGACCACTGTAAGAAACAGGATGCCAAAACAGCAGACTTTGGGTTTCTGTTAGCATAGATCTTTTTATGTTGTGTTAATAACAAACTCCTTGATGGGGCTAAAGGAGTGGCCAGAGGCTACTCCTGCTTTGAACATCCCGGGAGTTCCCAATGGACTGTGAAAAGGAGCGGGTAAGAAGCCATTTCTTTTGCAGCCAGCTTTGGGGTGCGTTTGGTAGCCCTGGTGCGGCCTCTGCAAAGCCTCAGTGTGATGTGTCATGTGCACATCTCACCCTTGGATCAGCCCAACAGTGGCCCTTTTGGGCCATCTGTTTGAGGCCAACCTCACTCTAGTAATCCATAGCTTAAACTAAGGACCTTATCACATGGGAGGGAAATGCCCAAATCCCATGGATAAACAGGATTCAAATCTGGGAATATCCTGCAAAAGTGGAATTGTTTTCAGACACGTCGGGCTAATTGAGCATTAACCTGACAATTTCCCAAAAGTAAAAAGCTGCCAATTTTGCCCACTTTCTTCATGGGTTAATGTCAGGTTAATGCTCAATTAGCCTGATGTGTCTGAAAGCAATCCTGCTTTTGCGGGATATTCCCGGGATCTAAACCCCATTTATCCTTGGGATTTGGGCACTTTGCCTCCCATGTGATAAGGTCTTAAGACACTTCTGCATGATAAGCCCATTTAAAATCTCTTGAACCTCCTCAACTTGCTGGACTATTCAAATACCTCTAGAAAGGAAGAAAAAGATTTTGTGAGCCCCACTATGGAGATTTTGTATTTAGCCTTATATCTATTGCAGCATCTTACCAAATTGGGCCTTCAGGGTCTTTTGCAGTGACTTGTTTTATACCACACAAAAATACGAAATAATGCCATCTTAAAATAATCTAAAATCTGAACTATAGAACTGTAGAAACTTCCATAAAGACAATAAGCATATCTGTAGGAAAAGCCTTGGGAGAGTGGAGCAGTTTAACCCTGGCTATCATGTTTAACAGAGATTAATATGAGTTAACGGGTGGGGTTCATTTAAAATAATAATAATAAAAACTTTATTTCTAGCCCGCCTTTCCAAGGATCAAGGCGGGTTCCAATAAATAAATTGTGCAGTCACATAACACATATTAAAAGCAGCAATCAAAGTACAATTATACAAATTAAAAATACACATAGCAATTTCCAACTAGCACTAGTAAAGCAGCAGAAGGGGAGAGATTTATCATTGTTTGATTTTGTTTTGTGCCTTCAGGTCATTTCCAACTTATGACAACCCTCCAACATTTCACCAATGATAACTGGAGAACATTTGGCCAAGCAACATTAGAATGTGATCATGGTAACATATATTATTAATCAGGAAGAACAAGCAAGCTAAGGCAGGCTCAGCACTTTGCTTTTGTCTCAGCCTCCTGGGAACTTGTCAGAACTCCAAAGCCAATAACTAATCAATATTTCCATCCACTGTAGTTACTGTTCATATTATTGTTGTAATGGCTTAAAATTGTAGTCTGCCAGCTTGCTTTGCTATGGGGGTTGGGATGCTTTGGCGGGATAATTGCATAGGTCTGGAATGCACTGTTTAATTAGTAAGAGACATCTGCAGAGCTTCTCCAAGGTCACCCTGCTTTCTCTAGCCTGGGAAGCAAACAGGAGGGAGAGGTGTGGGGAGTAGAAGGCGGGAGAGTAAAAAAGGTGGGGGCCAGCCAGGAGTGCTTTTAACTTGAGGCTTGAGATTTGCTTTTCAGAGTTCACTAAAAAGTCTGTCTGATCACTTTCATTCATATCTCAATAAACTTCACTGCTTTTAAGCAAGTTGCTGTTGGAGATTATTGGTGAAGGTTGTTGGATCTTACAGAACTACTCGGTTGGCACTGAAGAGACTTTGAAAGTGTTCAGTCCATCGGTTCAAAATGGAGGCTTTATCTGTGATTAGTGTTTTACCATATGTACTGTATAGGGAGCTTTGGACCTGATATGTAGGTCAAAGATGTATCCTTCGAGCCTGTGCAATGGATTTTTTCTGGTGGAGCACAGCGTACACAGAACTGGCCTCACCCTTTAAACCAGAGGTACGTCTGCTGAGGCCTTGACAAGCATGGACGGTGGCAGTGAGGTCCTCGGGTCATAGGTTTGATTACAGTTTCCTTCTCTTAGATGGTTGACCTTACAGGGTTAGACGAGCACCATCTGCCTGGGTTTGAGATTAGACTTTTCTCTCCTAGAGAGCCCATCCTGCCCTTTAGCGCTCTTGGTCAGACCCTTCAGTTGTGACCTGTCTGGCATGGGAGGCCCTACCAGTGGCTATTATACCACCGCCAGTATATATCACAACTTCACTGGGGTGTTTTATGCTCTTCTCTACCTCAGGGTCCACAGCAGTGGCAGTTAGAATGGAGGGAGAGCACCTCACCAGCTGCTGGGACTGCCAAGGATGACTCTCACTCCCTCAGGGTCCACAGCAGCTACTACTCCAACACCAAAACTACTATACTACACTGTCTCTCATTTTCTTACGTGTTGATTCTTTGCCTTGCAATACATGAAGCAATGGAGAATCCAGCTCTCTTGTTATCCACGTATTAGTCTGGGGTGAGTGAATCAGGTCAGTTCATGTCATGATTTACCAAAAAATGGTCAAGTAACTCTAGATGTAGGTCATTTTGGACTCTTTTGAATTTGTTTTTAAGGAAATGTAAAATACAACGGCTTTACATAAACAAACAATGAGTTCACACAGTTAACTGAGAGTAATCAAGCATTGCACCTTTCAGTGATATAAACACTTGTATGAATGTTCCCAAAAATTTACTATGAAAGAAAGAATCAGTGGAGCTGGAGGTACTGCACAAGGAGAAGTTTCCCAAGCAACCTCCTAACACACCCTCCTAGTGCTGCCAGTGTCTTGGCCATTTCCATAACTGACTCGGTAATTTAGTGCATACCCCAATGATAACATGTTGCAGTGCCAGTAACTTTTTATAACTCTCATAAAGCTCTTTGCTCTTGTGGGCAAACATTCTGACAGTGTGGGCAGTAAAATGACTGCCTTCATATGGCAATGTGGATTTTGCACATCTCTTTCCATACACTCTTCTTCCTGCTCCGTTGCTGAATGTAGATCAAGGTGACTGAAAATCTCCAGGCACAATTTTGAAAGAGAAATAGTTCTATAGGATGTACGAGAGGGGCCTGGGGGAGGGTAAAAATCTCTTGAAGATTGACAAATTTGTCAGTTTCATTTGTGTAATTTCTTCTTATCAAAAATGCAGCATATAAAATTTGCGCTGGTTCAGTAGGAAGAACTGTTCCTCATATAGAGAGGACATGTTATAGCTGTCTGCTAAGTAAACACAGACCCAGAAACTCGGTAAAGAGCTGGAAAATGTACCAATAAAGAATCTAATATAAAACTGCAAGATAAACATTTAATAATAAACATTCAACGGTTACAATTTCACAGAAGATTAACTTAGTAACAAATACAGAAAGAGAAAAGAAATTATTCTACAATATTGAAAGGAAAAAAATAACAGAAGGAGATTTAAAAGATGTATTAAAGTTTATTTGAAAGATGCACAGTCTTATAAAAATACTAGAAATAGAATAAATGAGTGTGGATTGTACAAAGAAAGTTTGTTAAGTTTAATTTTAAAAAGAATATTATTGCATATGGAATGCTCCATGGGAAATTCTGAACAAGAAATACAATAAGAAATGCGAGGGGGAGGGATTTGGGAAGAAACACAAAAGGGGAATCTTGTTGGAGGAGGAAGTTGGAAACACTTCCAACTCCCAGGGATCTGGGAGTTCAAGTAGACCACAAGTTGAACGTGGGTCAACAGTGCAATGCAACAGCTATAAAGGCCAATGTGATTTTAGGCTGCATCAATAGAAGTATAGTGTCTAGATCAAGGGAAGTAATAATCCCACTGTATTCTGCTTTGGTCAGGCCTCACCTGGAATACTGTGTCCAGTTCTGGGCACCACAATTCAAAAAGGACATTGAGAAACTGGAGCGTGTCCAAAGGAGGGCAACTAAAATGGTGAAGGGCCTGGAAACCATGTCCTATGAGGAAAGACTCAGGGAGCTGGGGATGTTTAGCCTGGAGAAGAGAAGGTTAAGAGGTGATATGATAGCCCTATTTAAATATTTGAAAGGATGTCATATTGAGGAGGGAGAAAGCTTGTTTTCTGCTACTCCAGAGAACAGGACTGTGGGCGGAGCCGGGGGCCCAGCCTTGGGAAGGCCTCCTTTAGGTTCCATGGAATCCCAGGGTCTGGAAACAAACAACACGTGAGTCAGTGAAAGATGCTCAAACAACTAAACTAAACTTTAATAACTTTGGTTAGGCTGTAGTCCAGGCGAAAGAAATGAAAGTCCAACAACTCTAAGATCCGGGTGCCAGTTGCCTCACTGGTGCTTCCTTGGCGTCTTTCACAGTTCGCGTCCTGCTAGGGCTCACCTTCCTCCGGAGCTCCCACTCGCCAGGGTCTAAAAGACCTTTCGGCTTGTTCTATTCTGGTCTGTTCTCTTTCTTGGGCCCGCAATTCCTGCCTACGTGGCCCTTCCTTCCTTTCCCACCAAGTGACCTCTTCTCCCAGCAGACTGGGGGTGGTCCGCCTGGCGTCTGGGTTGTAAGGTTCAGCACTCCATCCCAGCGGGGACTGGCTGGATGGGCTACGTGGTGGGGACCTACCCGTAGGTTGCCAAAGGAAGACGAGAGCCGTAACGCAGCTGCCCCACGCCCTGGGCTCTCGTAGTTCTCTCCTCTCTCTCTTCCGCCTGTCCACCAAATCACATTACCTCCCCACATAATCAGATTTGCTAGGTTTTAACATACAGAATTCTTGTAATTGCTTTTCCTCTGGTAGTTTGCAGACATTATACAAGTAATAAGATAAAAGTCACTATAATTGAGATAGATGCTGCGTGCCACTCCACAACTATTACTTCCCTCATCTTGGAAACTATGCTTTTATTAATGCTGGCTAAAATTGTCTTTGCCTTCTTTGCTGCAGCACCACATTGCTGGTTCATATCCAATTTTTAATCCACAATAATCCCAGGATCCTTTTCATATGTAGTACTGCTGAATCATACTCCATCCTATACCTGTGCTTTTTGTTTTTGTGGCTTAAATGTAGAATTTTGTATATGTATCTATTGGGTTAAAATTCATTAATTTCTACCTAATTTTCTAATTTATCTAGGTCTTTTTGTATTCTGTCCCCATGTTCCAACTCATTAGCCACACCTCCCCGTTTTATGTCATCTGCAAACTTGATAAGAATTCCCTCCATTATGCCATCTAAATTACTGATAAACAAAAGTTTAAGAGTAATAGCCTTAGGACAGAACCCTGAGGCACTCCACTTGAGACCCGCTTTTATTCTGAAGTGCAACCATTGATGATAAGCATGGTTTTCTAACCAATGATGGATTTCTAACCAATGATGGATCCATCAAATGTTGTTTGCATCTATTCCATATTTAATCTGTTTGCTAATCAAAATATGGCTATATCATCAATCTGTTCTCAGGGAGTCTTATTTGTTTCTACTGTTAGAACATGCAAATGTTCTGATAGGTAACAATTAAAAATATATTTCCTGATTTGATGACATTTTATATTATCACCCTACATATAATTCAAGCAGAGGCATGTTGGTTTAGAATTTCTAGTTTACTCTAAATGGAGGCAGGGTGGTACATCTTCTGATCATCATTTCTCACATCAACAAAATGATTTTAAAAAATGTGTCACTATATTTATGTACGCATTTACCTGCTGTATCCCTCCATGTTCCTTTCCCTCCTGCATTTCCTACTGACATTGGTTGACAGATTCCCTTATGGTTGAAGATGGATTTGTTTTTACTAAAAATTACTGGCTTTCTTGCTGTTTGCCAAGGACCTTCATTTGGAGGGGTGAAAAGTTTAGCTGTGCTTTTAGTTTTGCAAAACATTTTGATAAGATACGCAATGAAAATTGCTGCCCACCTTGTCTTGGTATGTGCTTTCCAGATTTTTGTTTTTAAATTATAGTGCTATTTAGAACTGTTATGTAATAATGAAATTATTGTTATGATTTGGTAACCAAATCACTTTACCTCCCCACATAATCAGATTTGCTAGGTTTTAATATACAGCATTCTTGTAATTGTTTTTCCTCTGGTAGTTTACAGACATTATACAAGTAATATTATAAAGGTCACTATGGCCCTGTCCAGTTGGGCCAAAAAGCACCTACTGAGTACGTGCTAGGGTTGCCTGGGAGCATCCTTTTCAGACGCTCCCTAACCCTAGTACATACTGAGGACATCAAAATGGCGGCGCCCTGTCTACACAGGCACCGCTATTTCGATATGACGGATGCGTAGCGTCTGCACATCCCATTGCACTTGCGACATCATGAGTGTGCCATTTGCGCACTTGGGCATCGCAAGCGTGACACAAAAAGAACCCGCTTTTGATGGTTCTTTTTCCGCCGCTGGGAAGCCTTGCCGTTTGGCAACTGAGGCTTCCCACCGGCGGAAATGGAGGTGGCGGCAGACCGCCCTTTTTGGGTGGTCTGTATCCCACCTATAATTCAGATAGAGGGCCAGTGTGGTGTAGTGGTTTGAGTGTTGACTCTGGAGATCAGGGCCATGGAAACCCATTGGGTGACCTTGACTGTGTAATACACTCTCAGCTCCAGAAACCCACATGATAGGTTTGCTATAAGCCAGAAATGACTTGAAGACACATAACAACAATATGACAGCTATGATCATTTAGTTCTGATTGGTGGTTAATTTCCTTAGTATGAAGGAAAACAAAAATCTCAGCTGAGCAATTTGGTAGCAGTGGAGGAGGAATCTTTAAACTATACATGTCAAATTGTTCTCTTATTGCCCAAGAAAACATATACAGTACCTGGCAAACAATGATTGAAACAATGGTATGTGGATATTTTCTTACTGTTCAGTGATAATTTGCAAAGTCAACAAAGTATGGCAAAATAATACAGTAGCAGAATAATGCAGTAAATGTTGTGAAGAACCTTGCACATCTTGTCTAAAATGGTTAAACTCTTAAACTTTAAATGGTTTCTTTGCAGGCAAGCGGATAAACTGTTCACTAGAAAGAACTACAGATAGGTGGATTTGTAATTGGTTTACAAACCGAACTCAAAGGGTTCTCACCATTATTATTATTATTATTATTATTATTATTATTATTATTATTATTATTATTATTATTATTATTATTACTATTTATTTTTAGCCCACCTCTCCCTTTCGGATTGAGGTGGGTTCCAAAAAATAATCAAATAACAATTACATAGTATACAAAATTCATAAGATCACAATCCCCATTCCCAACAAAAACAATCAAATTCCCAACAAAAACAATATTTGCTATCCTGGAGATAAGTGATAAGTGGAGTGCTTCAGGGGTTTGTCCTGTGCCCAGTGTTATTCAACATCTTAATAAATTACTTCGGTCCAAAACACACTTGCAGAAATAATCCAGTTTGAGACTGCTTTAACTGCCCCAGCTCAGTGCTAGGGAACCCTGGGAATTGTAGTTTTTTGTGGCACTAGAGCTGTCTGGCAGAGAAGGCTAAATGTCTGACAAAAGTGCAGTTCTCAGAATTCCCTAGCATTGAGCCAGGACAGTTAAAATGGTCTCAAACTGGATTATTTCTGCAATGTATTGTGGACCTTTCATGGTGGAACAGAATTAGGAATGTAATTCTCCACTAATTTTCTTTTTGCAGGAAGCAATGAGTAATTTAACAGTTGCTGGTTTTTTTTTTTTCTGCTGTGAGAAGGTCTTTGGAAACCACATAAAGTTCAAAGTCTATTTGCAATTTAGACTTAATTCGGCATAAAATTGCCAAGGAGGGAAGCTGCCGCTGAATAAGTATGGAACACACCATTGGAGGAGAAAGGCCACAACTTTATTATCAAACCATAACACACACCAAATAGGGTTGGCCAAATAGCATAAGGTCTGGATCTGTCATCCACCAACCCCTGGTTGATGGATGAACCCAAGTGTTTGGTCTCGGCCAAGCCTCCCCCTCCATGTGCCCAGGCCAATCCCAGGCCAGGCTGCCCACCACGCGGGCTTCTAGGGGCTGGCCTGGGCTGCGCAGTAAGGCAAGCACCACGGCTCGTCCCCCGTGGCAACTGGGCCGCCCACTTTGTCAGGCGGCCCCATTTATCAAATGACTGTTTTTCACAGCAAACACATTTTCTGTTCAAGAAACAGCTTTTTCTGTGCATATAATAATGTTTCTGTAATCAGGATAAGAGTTTACTGCTGGAGAAACTGAATGGTTTCCAACTGGAAAGGCAGTCCGCCAAGGCTGTATTTTCTCACTCTATCTTTTTAATTTGTATGCCAAGAACATCTTATGAAAAGCAGGATTGGACTTAGAGGAAGGAGGCATGAACATTGGAGGAACATCAGCAATCTAAGATGTGCAGATGACACCACAATGCTAGCAGAAAATATGAGAGATATGGAAATATTATTGAAGAAGATCAATGCAGAAAGCCCAAAGCCAAGTTACAGCGGAACATCAAGAAAACAAAAATTATGAGCGCCGACAGTCTATATAATTTTAAAGTAGATGATGAAAAGGTTTGAAATAGGTTGTTTCCCCATACTTGGGCTTGATCATAACTTAAAGTGGAAACTGCCATCAAGAAATCAAAGAAGACTAGGACTTGGAAGGACAGCTATGAAGGAACTAGACAAGATACTAGACAAGTGTAAAAATATATCATTAAATACTAAAGTTAGATTATCCATGCCATCATATTTTCCATTTTTATGTATGCGTGTGAAAGCTGGACAGTGAAGAAAGCTCATAAGAAAAAAAATCCACTGGCGTATCAATGGTGCCCGGCGTGTGGACTAAAAAGAATCCATTTTCAGCGGGTTCTTTTTAATCCTGATGGAGG
Organism: Sceloporus undulatus; assembly: GCF_019175285.1. Lineage (NCBI taxonomy): Eukaryota > Metazoa > Chordata > Lepidosauria > Squamata > Phrynosomatidae > Sceloporus > Sceloporus undulatus. The sequence continues at coordinate 7,016,768 of NC_056531.1, forward strand.
CCGCACCATTTGAGTGGTGCGGTCTCCTTGCAGCAGAAAAATGGGTGGCTACAGGTTGCTCTTTCAGGGTGGTCTATCTAGCCCCTATGTTAATAGTTGCTATATTACCTTCAAAAAGGAACACTGTTACCCTTTTGCTATCTCAAACTTTCAAACTCTGTTTATTTGTTACATTGATATCCCACCTTTCATACAAGGATTTCAAGTTGCATTCAGGGTTTTTTTCCTCTCAATTTTTATCCTGACAATAACTCTGTGAGGGCAGTCAGACAGGAGTTTATCAGGCAAGGGGAATTGGAAGTATAATCCGATGGCAATCTGAATGCAATCATGGGGTTTAATGTTATTGCGTGATAACCCACTACACACAAATTCGGGCAATGGGAAGTCAGTCTGAACGCAATCATGTGGTTTCACATTATTGCGTGATAGACTGCCACATTCAAATTCAAGCAATGTCATGCTATTTTCGGGCAATGGGGAGTCAGTTTGAATGCAATGTGTATTCACGTAATTCTGCGAAATTAGAGACTTTAAGTGAATGCGTTCTGGCCCCACTTTCTTTTCATTCGAATTTAAGAGAAATTTCTCCCATTTGATAAACTCCACAGAGAGACAGACAATCTAATGACACCTATCATGTTTCACTTTCAGCAACTACGCCACACCACATATCAGAAGGAGAGTGCAGCTGAACAAGCACATGGTAGTGATGAGCAGGAGGTGTGGTAGGTCAGTGTAGGAGTACAAATAACCTTTTAAGAGGCACAGTTTAATATATTTGTAAGTTATTTTCTAAATTATTCCTCTCCGTGTAGAGAAGGATTAAATGGGGGCACTATGGGTTCATAGAATCATAGAGTTGGAAGAGACCACAAGGGCCATCCAGTCCAACCCTCATTCTGCCATACAGGAACTCTCAATCAAAGCATCCCCGACAGATGGCCATTCAGCCTCTGCTTAAAGACTTCTAAGGAAGGAGACTCCACCACACTCAGAGGGAGTGTGTTCCACTGTCGAACAGCCTTTACTGTCAGAAAGTTCCTCCTAATGTTGAGGTGGAATTCCTGTAGCTTGCATCCATTGTTCCTGGTCCTAGTCTCTGGGGCAGCAGAAAAAAAGCTTGCTCCCTCCTGAATATGACATCCCTTCAAATATTTAAACAGGGCTATCATATCACCTCTTAACCTTCTCTTCTCCAGGCTAAACATCCACAGCTCCCTAAGTAATTGCTCATAGGGCATGGTTTCCAGACCCTCCACCATTTAGTCGCCCTCCTTTGGACACGCTCCAGTTTCTCAATGTCCTTTTTGAATTGTGGTGCCCAGAACTGGACACAATATTCCAGGTGGGGCCTGACCAAAGCAGAATAGAATGGCACTATTACTTCCCTTGATCTAGACACTATACTTCTATTGATGCAGCCTAAAATCGCATTGGCCTTGTTAGCTGGCACATTGTACTGTTGACTCATGTTCAACTTGTGGTCTATTTGGAATCCTAGATCCCTTTCACACGTAGTCTCATTCAGCCAGGTGTCGCCCATCCTATATCTGTGCATTTCGTTTTTCTGCCCTAAGTGCAATATCTTACATTTCTCCGTGTTGAATTTCATTTTGTTAGCTTTGACCCAGTTTTCTAGTCTGTTCAGGTCATTTTGAATCTTGATCCTGTCCTCTGGAATATTAGCTATTCCTCCTAATTTGGTGTCATCTGCAAATTTGATAAGTATACCCCCAAT
>NC_056531.1:7023508-7024465 GCF_019175285.1 Sceloporus undulatus
GATGTTCACGGACTCTCTGTTTAATGATCTGCTCTAGAATCTTTCCTGGTATTGATGTCAGACTAACTCAACGATAATTGTTGGGATTCTCTTTTTTCTCCTTTTTGAAGATGGGGACAACGTTTGCCCTCCTCCAGTCTTCTGGGACGTCTCATGTTCTCCAGGATTTCTCAAAGTTTATTGCCAATAGTTCCAATATTACATTTGCCAGTGGGAATTAGATTTAAAAAGATCAATATTACTCATGAAAGTGTGAGATCAGAATTCAGTGTTGGCCAGACTGTGAGATTCTACTTTCCCGACCAGTTTCGCTCCCACTGAGTCCCTACTTAGAGAAAGAATCTTCAAAAGAAATACAAAGATGGCTACATTTGTCTAAAGAAAATCTCATGAAACCATCACAATATATCTTTTGAGCTTTTCAAGTTTTTGATGCAACAATTCTCAATCAAAACAGCATCTTTGATGCTCTCAGAGTTTTGTACATTCTGTGCCCAAGTCATCTGTGAGCTTAAGGAAATAAATTGTTACTTGAATCAGGTTGTGCTAACCTAAATTTTGGATCAGAGCCATCTTCCTAAAGGAAAAGACAGCCTGGACCAAATTCTTCCACAGACAACAAATTTGGGAGCGGAGGTTCATGTTGTTCTGGGTTGGTGGGGGGGAATGATCCAGAGCACAAATATGTATTAACTATGTGACTTATTTTTCTCTACATGTACATTTAGAGAAAAAGCTGTCTCTTGCAAAGCTGCTGCCTGTCCAGATATATTAGCCAAGAGACTAATATATTCAGATCATCATCTTTTATATAGCTTTTATATAGTTAGGGATACAGAAAGGTTTGCCAATTTAAAAATATCAATGCTAATTGGATTTTCCCTGTCCTTCAGTACAGTTAAGCACATAAAAATTGCTTTGCTGGGTCACAGAATTTCAGGGTCACCATATGGTCCA
>NC_056531.1:7024565-7063150 GCF_019175285.1 Sceloporus undulatus
TAGAATCATAGAATCATAGAGTTGGAAGAGACCTCAAGGGCCATCAAATCCAGCCCTCTGCCCTGCAGGAACACACAATCAAAGCACCTCTGACAGATGGCCATCCAGCCTCTGTTTAAAAACTTCCAAAGCAGGAGACATGACTTTCTGAGGGAGTCGAACAACTCTTACTATCAGGAACTTCCTCCTAGTGTTTAGATGGAATCTCTTTTCCTATAGCTTGCTTTAGCTTTCTTCATCCTCAATATGATACCCCTTCAAATAGTTAAACAGGGCTATCACATCACCTCTAAACGGTCTCTTCTACACACTGAACATATCCACTCCCTAAGTCTCTACTCATAAGGCATGGTTTCCAGACCATCATTTTGGTTGCCCTCCTCTGGACACACTCCAGCTTGTCCAGCTTGAATTGTGGTGCCCAGAACTGGTCACATTTCTAGTTTGGCCAGGTGAGGTCTGGCCAAAGCAGAATAGAGTGGCACTATTACTTTCCTTGATCTAGACACTATACTTCTATTGATGCAGCCTAGAATTTACTGGCCTTTTTAGCTGATGCATCACACTGTTGACTCATGTTCAACTTGTGGTCTACTAGAACGCCTAGATCCCTTTCACATGTAGTCTTGTTCAGCCAGGTGTCCTCCATCTTATATTTCATTTTTTCTCCCTAAGTGCAGTACCTTACATTCCCCCAAGTTGAAAATCATTGTGTTAGTTTTGGCCCAGCTTTCCAATCTATTCAGGTTGTTTTGAATTTTGATCCATGCTGTTGACTCATGTTCAACGTCTGATCTACTATGACTCCTAGATCAACCTGTGCATCAGACTACAGTGGGCCCTCGGTATACGCAGAGGATCTATTCCATATACCCCCATGAATGCCAAAATCTGTGGCTGCTCAAGTCCCATTGACTTCAGTGGTGGTGTGACCATGCGGCTGTGCCTCCATTGGGAACAATGGCACTTTGCTGCCCTGGTTGCCTCCTCCTCCTCCTCCTCCTCCTCCTCCTCCTCCTCCTCTTTCCCGACTGTACCTCCATCCTCCTCTTCCTCCTTCCTCTGTCCTCCTTTTCTTTCCTGCTGGCAACTCTGCTGCCACCCTTCCTCCCCCCTCCTCCTTTTCCCCGTCAGTACCTCTGTCCTCCTCTTCCTCCTTCCCTTCCTTTTCTCTTAACACCTTTCACACTGGTGGTTATTATAAATCACCATTACTAGTAGAGTTAAAAATTTACAGTCCTTTTAAGTACAACAAGACTTAATAAAAGACCATACAGTATGTTAAGATGGGCTAAAGACCTGGGGAAAGCAGGTAAGCCTTGTAGTCACCTGGTGGCAGGTAGCCAGAATGACAGTGACCAGTTAAAGATGTGTATCAGATTGATAGTATATTGAAAAGCCAGTAAAATGCATTTCTAGTTGAATGATGGTTGACCTTGAACAAATCTGATATAATCTGATATATTACAAATCTGATTGAGGCCCAGTACAGATAGGCCTTTTAGCACGTAAGGAATACGTGCTAGGGTTGCCTCGGGCCATCGCTTACAGACACCCCGCAACCCTAGCACGTATTCTGTATGTCAAAATGGTGGTGCCCTGTACAGATGGGTGCCGTCATTTGGACACAACAGACACTTAGCATCTGCACGTTGCGCTGCCATTGTGACGTCGTGAGTGCGCCATTGGCGCACTGCGGCGTCACAATGGTGCCGCAAAAAGAACCCACTTTTTGCAGGTTCTTTTTGCTGTGCGAGGAAGCCACGCGGTTTATCCGCTGCAGCTTCCTCACACAGCAAAACAAGGCACAGGCAGACCACTCTTTTTGGGCGGTCTGTACCCCACCATAATTGTCTGAGGAAAAAAAAAAAAAAAAAGGGGGGGGGAGCAGTTAGCAACTGCTTCAGCAATAGCTGTTTCTAACAGCTGCTTCCTATGCAGTTTGTGAGATAGGTACTACTGCTGATAATGCTGGTTAGTTAGGCTGTTAGATTCTGTACTGTAGTGCAGTGCCTGTTATGCAAAAGATATACAGTAACAGTTGCCTCTGTTTTCAATGCATAAGAATTATATAACTGCATGTGGAAAAATATCCCACCCCCCCATGGATGCCTGTTAGAGGATTATGCATAGAATATGTATAGAATGTTAGAGGATTATGAATAGAATAACAGATTATGTATAGAACTCCCCCACTATGTTACGGTGCTGTGTAAGATTTTTATTTCCTTACACATAGATTGAATTGACTGCCTCTTAGTGAGGCATAAGACATTCCAGTATGATGTAAGATGTTTGATCTTATGTGCATAAATGTTATGCTTGCCTGTTAGAACAATACCGTTGTCCAGAAATGTAAAGGTTCAAGTGACCAGGTTGGTGGAATCTAAGGAATTTCTAACTAACAAATGCTAAGAGAGAGAGAGAGAGAGAGAGAGAGAGAGAGAGAGAGAGTTAGTGGGAGAATCATACCTGTTTCACTACTTTGATTTAATTTAATTGATGTAGCCTAGAATTGTATTGGCTTTTTTAAGATGCTGCATCACACTGTTAACTCATGTTTAATTTGTCCAACAGGGCATGAGAGGGATAATTTTAAAAATACCATGAAATAGGCATTGTGGGGTTGCAAGTGTTGTTCTCTAAAAGGAAGGGGTAGTAGGCCAAAAGGATTTGGAGACCACTGCTAGAGGATATAGCATATAGGGCACAAGATATAATGCAGCAAGTATTAGAGTCTCTCTCTCTCTCTCTCTCTCTCTCTCTCTCTCTCTCTGTGTGTGTGTGTGTGTGTGTGTGTGTGTGTGTTACTGGGAACAAAGAAATAGGGTAATGCTGGGCAGTACATCTACTCAAATGTGAACAGAGAGATGCCGGCATTTCTATCTACAGATTTGACCACAAATAACATCAAGTGCAGGTGCAATGGATGTAGTAATCTGATCGAAGGCAGCCAAAACTCAAAAACATGCTCTACACTGTATTGTTCGCAACAAGAACTGGAGTGATGCCATAGGAGATTCTGGACAGATAAACGGAAACACTTCTTCACATACACTTAAACTCTGGAACTCACTGCCACAAGAGGTAGTTATGGCTGTGTACTTGGATTGCTTTAGAAAGGGGTTGGGCAAATTCATGGAGGATGGGGCCATCAATGGCTACTAGTCAGAGCGACAATATGTCACCTCTGGTGTAATAACCAGTATGTCTGTATATCTGATATTAGGGAGCATACGTTGGAGGGTGAAGTAGTGCTGATGAGCTTATTGTGTGCAACTGGTTGGCCACTATGTGACTATGCTCTGAAATGAAAAGCAACACAGAAGAACTTTGAAAACCTTTGAGTAACTATAGTTATTGGGATGATGTCAGCTAAACGAGAATGAATAAAACGCATTGGCATCAGACTGTCGGAGCATAAAACTCTCTCAGATGTAGTTTCAATACCTCCCTCTTTCCCCACATTCCCAACCTAACATTCTGCCACTAGCTCCAGCCATTTAGTGGCTGGGAGAGTGTAGGAGGCAGCCAGCTGTGTGTTCCTGCAGCTGGATGCACAAAGAAAACAGCATCCTCCCAGACCTCCAGAGGACTCTTAGGAGAATACTTGTTTCCTTTTTACATCTGGCTGCAACAACACAGCTGACTGTTGGCTGGCTATGCCCTCCTCTTTCTGGTCACTAAATGGCCATGGGGGATTCTCCAGTGACAGAAACTAGGTTGCGTGACCATGGGGTTATTACATAGAGGTCTGGATGTATCTATTTTGAATGATGCTAAAAACATAGGCAAACATATGTTACCAACAGGTTTCCGGTCCAGGAAGCTTAAACTATAAGGTTTCGAACTAGAAAAACTAAAGCAAAAAGAGTCCACATTTCATTCAGTTCCACATTACATTTGTTCCCTAATAGATGCCTAACTGCACAGTTGTTAGTTACAGACAAATAAGTAAATGTTGCAATCCCGCCAAAGCTGAGCAGGCTCAAGTCCAATAGATTACAGTCAGAAGACTTTTTCCTGTATTATAGAAAAAGTAGTGGATCTTAAAAGCACATACCTTGACTGGATTGTGCTCAGAGTAACAAATACTCCCAAGATTAATATTATGTTGTTGTTGTGGTTTGGTACAAGCAACTGGCAGCCCATGGAAACAAGAAAAAGAAATGAAAACAAGAAAAGAAATGTAAGTTCTTTCTTGTGGTACTGAAATGTGACAGCCATCCAGATTTGTTAAAAAACAAACAAACTTGTGCTCCCCACCCTCTATTTTCCTTCTAAAAACAACTTTCTCAGGCTTTAAATGATGGGTGTGGGATTTTGGAATGAGCAACATACATAGATGATTACAGGCTTGATATACATTTTAAATTGTTCAAGTCCTCATGGAGAATTTCTTATGTGGTTTCTGTAACCTTCTGAAGTCCTCCAAAGATACTACTGCAATTCTGGAAGAACCAAGAGTTCATTCTAAGGTTTGGTAGCATTTATCACAAAAATATCTTACCCTAAGGTTTAGCTTTAGTGTGGGCTGGCAAGCACTGGGAATTCATAATAGGAAGAGCCCGAGTAATTGTGCAAACCCCTTGCGCACCCCTAGAATCCATCTTTTTGAGCAAGGTGCAAAATGGCCAGGTCACCAATGCCAGAATTGCAAAATGGGCGATAGAGTTATCAAAATGAGGGGTGGAGTATCAGCGACAGCATAACAAACCTCCCACAACCTATCGTCTGATAGTTGCGGGAGCCAAGCATGAGTGCCCATTAAATGATATGATTGGCCATTATCTTTGTTCAATCCATTGCTGAGGGACTGTAGTTTGTGGATGGACTCCAATTCTGCTGTTTCTCTTTCCAATCTACCGTTGTAGCTATTTTATTCAAGAACTACAGTTCTGAGGTCTGACATGGAAGTCCAGGGAGACTGAAATGTTCTGCCACCAGTTTTTGCGTATTCCCATTCCTAATGTCTGATTTATGTCCATTTATCCCCTGATGCAGGGACTAGCCTGTTTACCTGATGTAGAGTGCTGACGGGCATTGATGAACATAGTATGGCATAAATCACATTGGAGGATGAGCATGTGAATGCCCCCCGAATATTGTGGGTAATGCCATTAAGTCTTGTGATGACATTTCCTGGATAAATGTGTGGGCAGAGTTGGTATCTTGGTTTGTGGTAAGACTTAGTATCTGTGTCCCCATCTGTGTCATGTGTCTTCCTGTAGGTGAGTACCTGTTTGAGGTTTGGAGGCTGTCTGTAGGTGAGTAAAGATCTGTCACCAAGAGCCCTTGAAAGAGTGGCATTATTGTAACTCTGGGGTATGATGCAATCATGGCAGGACATAAAATCAGCAAGTGGCATAAAGTGCAAAGTCATGCCACATGGGGGACTTGTATAGATGTAACACACTTGGAAGAGGCTGGACTTAATACCTGGAGATGACAAATGTATGTAAGGGAGGTGCTCTAGTGCCCAGTGTGGGTGTCATATGTTGTGTTGTATAGGCGTGATATTCTTTCCGCGTGAGCACTGATTTGTAAACAGTGGAATGAAGATTAAAGTGCTTCTGACTGAGAGCTCAGCATGTCATTTTGTTTGCTGCTTCTCTCTGTGGGAGGTTTTCCCCAGCCAGCACAAGCTCAGAGCACCTCTTTGGGGTTTGATCCAGGCATACTGCTTCAGAGGTGTGGACTGCTGGTTGCACAAACACTCCAACATGTGGAGTTTAGATGTCTATTTTGTAGCTGTACTGTGGTGTCCATTTTGTAGCTGTATTCCCATGGAAAGGGAGACAGGTTCAGGTATTTTCAGGTCTCTCAGTTAAAGGTATGGAAGGGGAGACCTGCAGAAGAGTCACAGCAAGGCCAGTCTTGGACTTGTCCCAGTCTGCTCATTGGATTTGTTTTTGGCCTTGGAGCCTCCATAGAAAAGTATTTGATTTATGAACTCTGTGCACAGTCATAGGCCCTGCACTGAGCACAACACTCCCTTTGAGACTGTCCTTGTTTTTATAAATAGCCCCCCGTGAAACATTCCTTCAATACCCACTCTCCTTATTATAGTCTCTTGTCTCTTGGCTTTCTTGTTCTAGAAAGAGAAGATTCTTTTTCTTTCTTCCTATTTTTCAACCTATTTAAGGTGCTTGAGAGCTCTCAAGTTTGGGCAGCGTGCACCAGGTTTGGAATTCCAGGTGAAGTAACATACATCCCTCAGGATATCTTTCCAGCAATATTGTCTGGATTTCCCCAACATTCAAGATTATGGTGATCCAGTACCAGACTGCAAAAATGGTGCACTCTGTATTGGAGGTTTATTTATTGTAAAGGGACACTGTGGCTTAGCGGTTAGACGCTGACTCTGACGACCGCAAGGTCGGCAGTTCAAGGCCCATGCACCTTGGGACGGAGTGAGCTCCTGTCACTAGTCCCAACGTCTGCCAACCTAGTAGTTTAAAAGCATGTAAAAATGCAAGTAGATAAACAGGTGGCATTTGGGTGGGAAGGTAACAGCATTCCATGCAGTCATGCTGCCCACATGTTCACAGAGTTATCTTTGACAATGTTGGCTCCCTCAGCTTAGGAACAGAGATGAGCACCATCCCCTACAGTCAGACATGACTAGATAAACTTGTCAAAGGGGAAACGTTTACCTTTTATTAATCATGACCACTGTTACCACTAACTGCCCTGTTTTTGACACAGTTATTATTATTATTAGTTTGTGGGGTTTTACCCCAAAAGAGCCTATTTGCATAAACAAATACGCTCCCAGCATTTGTGGGTCTCTGGAAGCCAGGTAGGCCACCTTCTCTGCTGTTTCTATTTTCAGTCACAATCCACACTGGAGAAATAACCCGGTTTGGCACCACTGTAAGTGGCCTGGCTCAAGGCTATGGAATTCTGGGAGTTGGAGTTTGCTGCTCTGCTCTGGACCCCACAACAAACTCCAACTCCCAGAATTCCATAGCCTTGAGCCAGGGCACTCAAAGCGGTGCCAAACCGGGTTATTTCTCCAGTGTGGATGCAGCCTCAGTTTCCACTCATTGCATGGAACTCCTGTTGCTGTCATCCGAATCCCTGCCCAGAGATCCTTCTTTTGCTACTACCAGACACTTACCAAATCCACCCTTTCCTCAGATGCATTACCTAGCATGTGGCAATAGTATAATAGATTGGAATTGAGCTACTACATGCATCTGTTTCATAGTGTTTCACACATCAAATGCACAATTGCTTTCTAAAAGTGTGTCTCATTGGTACTAACTGTGTGCCTTCAGATGATTTATAACATATGCCAACCCTAAGGCGGGTCATGGGGTTTTGTTCAGAGTGGGTTTGCTTTTGCCTTCCTCTGAGGCTGAGAGATTGTGACTTACTCAGGGTCGCCAAATGAGTTTCCATGGCCAAGTGGGGATTCAAATGCTCAAACCACCACACTACAGGTTCTATATTGTGTACTTTTGTACCTATTAATATGCTGAGAATTGCATCACAACTTCATGGCTGTGCAATATCTGTGAAATAATGAACATCCAATCTGAGGTTCAGCCCAAGAAGTCTGGATCAAGACATTTTATGCAGGAATTCATAAATTCCCATAACATTCCTAAGAATCACTGAGCTTTGTGTTGACTTTGGGTGAAATCCATGCACTGACGAATGTTTGCCAAAGGTGGCATAGGAAGGAAGTTGATGTTTTAATTGATTTTATTTATTCAGGTGCCCTTGCAGGCTGGGAGGTTAAAAAAACATTTTAAAAAAATGATATCCAAGTTATGGCAGACTCTAGTGCCTGTGTTGCTACTGCCTCCTCATTTATATATTTTCTTCCCTTCCTTTTAGACTCCTCTCCAGTATCGCCAAGCATTGAACACAAGCAACCAAGTGAACCTGTACTGTGCTTTTTTGGATTACAGGTATGTGACATCATTTTCTAGGGGTTCTCTTTGGTCCAAAACACACTGCAGACATAATTCAGTTTGAGATCACTTTAACTGTCCTGGTTCACGGCTAGGGAAATCTGGTTTATTGTGGCCTCTCTGTTGGAAATAATGCAGAATGGGAGGAAATAACTATGTGTACTATAAATCCTAAGTACCAGTCTCAAAAAAATACATAAAGGCTGAAACATTTATTTCAGTGTGTGTGTGTGTGTGTGTGTGTGTGTGTGTGTCTGGTAAATAATAACTCCAACAGTAATAACAAAGTCTAGAAATAAACATTCACAAATATGTAAGCAATAACTCTTCTGAGTCCTATGCCATGAGAGATGATGGTCCCAATGATAAAAATTCAGTGGCCAACAACGTCCTGCCACTATGCACTGGGTCACTTTGAAATTTTCTTTTGTTGAGTAACTGGTAGCAATTGTAGCGATGGCAGCATAAATATCAACAGTATATCTTTTACTGGTAGCAAGATGGCTACCTCCGGAGTATTTGTGAGGCCGTTTTGACTCACTCGTCTTCTTCAGCAAATATAAAGCGTTCTATTCCGGATTATAATGGCAATGAGCTATTCCATGCTTCTGAATGTATAAAGTTGACAGACATTAGCTACTGTATAATATATACAATGGCTACAAAGTACAAAACAGCAATAACAGCTAAAGTCACATTGTTTATACATACCATTGCTTGCCCAAATCTCTGTTGGATTCATAGGAATAGTCAAAACAGTGAAATCACATGGAGTAAAATGAAAACATTACTAGAGCATTATTAAGCTAAGCAGAGGAATTTCTTACATCTGAATAAAAGGGAAACTTGAACACATTTATCATGAAGCTCACCATATGGACTAGAATGCTAATCATATCTTGGAACAGCTCTTTAAACTCTTCTGTTGCCATACTTTGACTGATGTTCAGGACAAAATTGATGTTAAAAATAATTCTTAAATGGACAATATTTGTTGGGAAAGGGGAATTATGAAGGCACCCCACCCCACCATACCATCTCCATCCCAACTAGATAACAAACAGCTCTTTTGGTGGTTCATGAACATGTGTTTAAAACTTCCCCTGTGAAATTTTGCTGGTCCCCATTTAAATTCTTTGAATGACTAAGAAGTAAGATATGAACCAGAAAACCTACCATGAATTTATTAAGTGGTTTTAGTCAAGGCCCTTTTTCTCAGTCTGTCTCCCACCCATGTATGATATAGAGAGATAACACTGGCTTAACTTACAGGATGTTGAAAAGACTGGTGGGTTTGTAATTGGTTGATTGACCGAACCCAAAGAGTACTACTCAACATTGGATCCTAGTCATCCTGGAGAGGAGGGACTAGTGGGATGCCACAGGGTTCTGCCCTAGGCCCAGTGCTAGTCAACATCTTTATCAGTGAATTGGATCATAGAATCACAGAGTTAGACGAGATCAGGGCCATCAAGTCTAACCCCCCTGCCATGCAGGAATACACAATGAAAGCATCCCCGACAGATGGCCATCCAGCCTCTCTTTTAAAAACCTCCAAAGAAGGAGACTCCGCCACATTCTGAGGGAATGTGTTCCACTGTCAAATAGCTATTACTGTCAGGACATTCTTCCTAAAGTTGAGGTGGAATCTCTTCTCATGTAGTTTGAGCCCAAAGGAACTGGGCCTGCATCTCTCCCTTTGAGAATGGATGGTATCAGATGGTATCAGTTTAGCCATTATGATGTTTAATCCCTCTCTTAAGCGGCTCCTCATAATCTGAAGTCCACATCAAGAGTGAGGATTGTGTGGCCCTTGAGTTCTCAGCATTTCCCACCATTGGCTATGCTGACTAGGTCTGACAGGAGTTGCAGTCCAATGACAATGGAGGCCTGCACAATTCACGCCCCTGGTCTAAGCTGTAATTTATTTGCTTTGAATATAGCAGCTATCCAATATTTCAGAGAGTAATATTTTACAGTTCTACCTGGATATACAAGAACTCAGCCTGCCTCTTTTTATGTGCAACTTCTATGGCACTGTGGTAGAGCAAGCCTGCTAACCTTGCAGTGGCCTTCTTAGCATCTCTTTTTAGAAAGCCATGAGGAGACTGCCCATTATTTGGCAAAATTAGGGAGGCATTAGGAGGTGTGATTTGCAATTTCACTAAATACCTGCAGCTTGTCTCCCTCTCCACTCCAATAATACAAGCACTGGTTTCATACTTTATTAGCTGTTGTAAGTCACAGTGTGGATATGTTTCAAATTAACAATGGGGTGCCAATGTCCTTATGTGTTTTGCAGCAGTGGGAGCGGCGTTTGGTCTACTGAAGGCTGTGTGCGCAGTGGTGGTGACTTCAACTATTCCATCTGTTTGTGTAACCATCTCACTAATTTTGCCATTTTGATGCAAGTTGTACCACTAAAGGTAAGAAAAGATGAAAATATTAATGACGATGCTTAACAGGGCTGGGCTAACTACAATTTTGTCCTGTTTAACCTTAAAGCAAACAAACCAACCTACATAAGTACTACTGCTGCTGTTACTACTATTAGCAATAATGCATAAACACCTCCATGTGTACACCATCTGACTCTCTATGTGGAATTGGGATTGAATGCTCTTGAAACTGAAGCCTGGTTGATGACTTATAGGTTTTGGTTTAAGATACATTTCAGACCTAATAGAGCCAGTCTTTTATGGTTCATACTATCTGATGTTTATTATGACAGATGGACTACATTTTATGAAAGTAAAGTAATTCGTGAGGAGTGAGGATTGTGTGGCCCTTGAGTTCTCAGCATTTCTCACCTTTGGCTATCCTGACTAGGTCTGATTGGAGTTGCAGTCCATTGGCAACTGGAGACCATTGGAGTTGCAGTCCAATGACACCAACAATATTGGTGGTGTAACTCAGGGGAGGGCATTCTTGGTCCTAATACTTAGACTTTGTAACTCTCCATTCTGTGTGACTTGGGCCTCAAACAGATGGCCCAAAATTAACATTGCCAGTCTAGTCCTGGCTGGTTGAAGCAAATATTTCCCAGATGACCCGGGCAGATTATATGGGAAAGATTGTTTTTGCAGTTTGGGAGTGCTGGATCCGTCCCTCCAGATGACAGCTCAGATAGATGCAATGGTCAGGAGTTCCTGTTATTAGCTTCAGTTGATATGTCAACTGTGCCCCTTCCTAGAATTGGAGGACCTAAAGATTCTTCCCCCCTTTTTTTACATGCCTGCTCGATCGCCCCCCAGACAGCCCAGGGAGCAATGGGGGAGGCAAACGGACTTGGGGGGATGGAAGCTACTTTCCCCTTTCCCAGAGGCACTCTGGGAAGACACAGGAGAACCTGGAAGGGAAAGGGACTTAGTGGAATAGAGGCTCCTTCTCCCTTTCCTAGAGGGGAAAAGCACCTAAGTGCTTGATTGGCTGTGATGTCAAGTGCCTAGGCGCTTCATTGACAGCTGCTTTTTAAAAAAGAGGTTCCGGAAGGGCAATGGGAACGGGGAGCAAAAAAGTCTGCTTCAAATTACAACCGAGAAAATTTCAATGGGAACGAAAACATGGGTCAAAATTTTTTGCCCAGTGGGAATGGGGCCTTACTAGATCACAAGATGAAGATGAGTCAACAGTGTGATGCAGCAGCTAAAAAAGCCAATATGATCTTAGGCTGCATCAATAGATTGACAATCTGGAGCACGTCCAGGGAAGGGTAACCATCATTCTGTATGAGTGGCTTAGGGAGCGCAATATGTTTATCCTGGGGAAGAGAAGATTAAGAGGTGACATGATAATCATGTTTAAATATTTGATGGGATGCCATATTGAGAATGGAGCAAGCTTGTTTTTTGCTACTCCAGAGAACAGGACACAGAGCAATGGATTTAAGCTACAGAATTCCACCTAAATATTAGGAAGAGCTTTCTGATAGTAAGAGCTGTTCAACAGTAGAATAGGCTGCTTCGGAGTGTGGTGGAATCTTATTCTTTGGACATTTTTAGACAGAGGTTGGATGGCCAATCTGTCAAGAGTGTTTTGATTGTGTATTCCTGCATGGCAAGGAGTTAGACTGGATGGCACTTATGGTCTCTTCGAACTCTATGAATCCATGATTGCACGATTAACCAGTTATGAATCCACATAATAACAGCACTGTCCAGCCCATATTTTACCAACTTTTCTGCAGGAATATTGTCCGAACTTGTCAAAAGCCTTACTGAAATCAAGATACACCCTTTCTAGGGCAATCCTATGATCTATCAAACTTTTAGCTCTAACAAAAAGAGATAATTTTGTTAACTTATTTGTTTGTTCAGTTGTTTATATCCTGGCTTTCTCCCTACAGGATTCAGGCAGCTTACAATAAATTAAAGATAAGTACAGCTAAAAATTACTAAGGCAAAGGGTTTTTTTTTTAAAAAAATAAACAACAATTGTTTTTAAAAACACTAGTTAAAAACAGTATAAAAAGCATGTTTAAAATACACAAAAATCAAACAGAGAAAACACATTTCATTAAAAGCCATGTCTGAGTCTGTTGAAATAGATTAAAAACGCAGTCCTGCCTAAATAAAAAGATGTTTGCCTGATGGTGGAAAGTCAGTGCCAGGGGGTGGGGTTCAATAATAATAATAATAATAATAATAATAATAGTTATTTATTGCTGCCTCTCCCACAGGATCGAGACGGCTTCCAATAATGGATAAAATACAATCTAAAATACAGCATACATTCCATCGATTCCCTCCCATCCACTACACTATAATAAAATAACACGAACAATTAAAATAATAAAAACAATAAAACATCTCATGGAAGCAAGTTCACTGAAGAGTCTGTCTGTCTCCCATGTTCTCACGAAATGTGTCTGATAAGATTTGTTCTTGAAAAATACATGCTGTCTATTATTGATGGCAGCATTCTTTTTTTTAATGTTCTCACAGGTGGAACATTCAGTTATCTGTCCTAGAACCTTTCCTGGAATTGGTGTCACGCTGACTGATCAGTAGTTGCTTGGGTCCTCTTTGTTTTCCTTTTTGCTGGAAAAGGCTGCGCTCATTTTGAGGTTTAGTGTTTCTGGCACTAGTGTTAGCTACTTTTTGGCGATTCTTCTTTTATTTCTTGTACATGCCTTGTCTCAGCTCAGCTAAACATTTTTTTAAAAATATATCCATCCTGGTTTCTTTAGACACCTCCCACTTTGCTTCTTCACTAGAATTGTCTGCAGTTCTGCTTTCAAAATCTCACCTTTAAGAAACTCACATGCATCATGGACTCCTGTCTCCTTGAGCATTACTGACCATGGCATCTCCCCCAGTATTTTCTTGAGCTTCCTGAAATCAGTTGAAGTCCAGAATGCACATATGACTAGGTTTGGTTCCCCCTTTCCTCTGCATAACAAATACCAGGAAAATGTGATAACGCCCACCCAAAAATGCCACTACTTCTGTAATAGTGTGTTGACCAGTGCATCCCTGTTGGTCAGAATTACTGTATATCCAAAATCCCTTCTTGCCTCTTATACCAAATCAAATTCTCTAAAAGGCAAGTGACAAATTTGTGGGACCTTATATTCTTGATAGATTTTGACTTCCAACATATATCAAGGTAGTTGAAGTCTATCCATTAGGCATGGTACATACTGCCCCGAAAGAGGGGGCTGGAGGTGACAGTTTTTCTTCTGGAGGGACACTGTAGCCATGTGGGGTCCCTCCACAGTAAAAAGAACCTGGAAAAATGGATTCTTTTTAAGGCGCCCGGTGCACATCACAAGTTCGCCATTGGTGCACTGGCGACATAGGCAACACACAGCGACGTCTATACTCTGCATGTCACTTATGTCACGATGGCAGCCCCAGTGTGGATGGGAGGCTGCCATGACACTGGAGCCTGCACATCCTAGGGTTCCGGAGCGTGTGGTTGCTGCGCACTCCAGAATCCTAGAATTGGCCCGAGGATAGCGCTCCCTGCCCATCTGTCCCGGGCCCATTACTACTTTATCTTTCCTTCTTGAATATTTGGTAAGAATAACTACACCAGCCTTACCTCCCATATAATATGCCCTGTATAAGCAAGACCACAAGTCCTGCAGACACCCGTAAACCGCGGAATGACCTGCTGGAAGAGACCATATAATCCACCCAGGACACTCTGCTCCTCTGGCAGACATCTAATCTAGTCAGCCAGGATTAGGTTGGCAACTGTCAGCCAGAGGACTTTTTCTTCAGCCACCCCTAGACTGTGGAATGACCTGCTGGAAGAGACTCGACAGTTGCATACGCTGTCTGAATTTAATAAAGCATTGAAGATTAGTCTCTTCCAACAGACAATTTTTAATTTGTGAATTTTTAGATGACAAATTTTAGATGTGGAATGTTTTAATATGAGCACATCTTATTTGTCCTTTTAAATTGATATGCGTTTTAACCAATGTGTTTTAACTGATTGAGAGTTCCTGCATGGCAGGGGGTTGGACTGGATGGCCCTTGTGGTCTCTTCCAGCTCTACGATTCTATAATAATAATAATAATAATAATAATAATTATTATTATTATTATTATTATTTATTTATTTATTTGTATACCGCCCTGTGGCGAACCAATCCGGGCGGTTGACAACAGTGATTATAACAGAGTAAAATATAAAATTAAAAACATTATAATCCCTCCCCTCCTTATAAAAGTATTAAAAAATATGACAGATTAAAAACACAATATCAAAACATAAAATATAGTTAAAACAAACTAAAAACCCTGGTGTCCCTCTGGAGATCCTCAACCATCACTGAAGATGGGGCCACGAGAGGAAAGAGGGGATCAGGGAGCCCAGGCCGGGATGGTTAATTTGGAAAGGCCTGCCGGAAGACATCCGTCTTGACAGCTATGATTCTATAATTCTATATTGTTGTTTGTTAATTGTTGTTGTCCCCTGTCTAGGTCTATGGGGAGAAGTAGGCAATATTATTATTATTATTATTATTATTATTATTATTATTATTATTATTTCTAGGAATATATAACCCAAGTCTTTGTACTGGCTTGGGGATTTATAGTAGAAGTCGCTGTTGTTTTCCTCCCTTTTGTTTTTTGCTCAGATATTCTCAGTGTGTTGATATTTAAGGCTACACCACCTTCTTTTTTCTTTAGGTTTTTCTCTTTGGGATCAGTTATATCCCTCTATTAATACACTCCAGGCACAAAACTCACTAGGTCACACTAGAAATATCATCTTTCCCACATCGGTTGCAATCTTGACATATTCTTGTGAAGTTAGCACTGTGGGTGGCATTGTAAGGTGGGGGGTGGGCTGCATCTTTGGCAGGGTCCAAATGTTGTTGGGTTATGCAAGGGCTGTTGGGGATACAACATTGTGCAATCAAGGCAATTGAGAATCCAATCCCCACTTTTGTTTGCCAAAAACCTTGGAGCTGAATGACTTCCTTAAGTAGAGGACAGTTGCAATTACAGCTGAAGGTGGGAAAGCTGTGAGTGTGAATAAAAATGACATTCCTCCTTGGGGTCATTAAATATGTTGCATTCAAATATTTTCTCCCTGCCTGTGTTTCTGCTCAGACTTTTCTCCTCTGCTGCCAATATTTGCATAGTTCCCCACCTGTTATTAGCACCTGATGTTGTGTGTGTATTCCTGGCTAAAATGTCTGTTGGGATTTTTGATACCATTTTGTTTATGAAACTTTAAAATGGTGTCTAAACCTCGAACTGGCAGTCTGTTTATCAGCTTCTTGCTGCATGTTTATTGTCAGATACTTTTTCATATAGTTATATTTCATATCATTGATATTGTGGTTATTTATTTATTTATTACATTTCCTCTCTGGCTTTGCTTTGCGAACGAAGATTCAGGAAGGACGCATCCCGCGCTTTGTACAAGCGCGCTTTGTACAACGCGCTTATTACATTAATAATAATAATAATAATAATAATAATAATAATAATAATTTATTTGTATTTTCCCGCCTCTCCCAGGTGGATCGAGGCGGGATTACAACCTAACAGTAACAATAAAATACAAGAATAAAACATATAATTTCAAACATTAAAACAGTTAAAAACAATGCAGTAATTTTTATAAGATAAAATGTTTTGATCCTGGATAGAAGACTGAATGATGTCGTTGTAGAAGATTGGGTGGATAGGCTTGCTGGAAGAGATCCGTCTTAAGTGCCCTCTTGAAACCCTCCAAGGAGGTAAGAAGACGGATCTCTTCCGGGAGGTTGTTCCATAGTTTAGGAGCCACTGAGGTAAAGGTTCTTTGGGAGGTTGAGACCAATCTGGTTGGATGTGCTTCCAGCAGATTTTTCCCGGAGGTTCTGACAGTGCGGGGCGGATTATACAGGAAGAGGTGTTCCTTTAAGTAACTCGGGCCCGAGCCATGTAGGGCTTTATAGGTGATAACCTTGTATTGCGCCCAGAAGCTAATAGGTAGCCAATGGAGATCTTTAAAAATAGGCGTTATATGGTCAAATTTTGAAGAACCAGTGATCAGTCTGGCTGCCGCGTTTTGTACTAATTGAAGCTTCTGAACATGGTACAAGGGTAGCCCCATGTAGAGCGCAATCAAGGCGAGAGATTACCAGTGCAAGTACCACTGCTTCAAGGTCCTTCTGGTCCAGGTAGGGACACAGTTGGCGTATCAACCGAAGTTGGTACCAAGCACTCCTGGCTGTCGCATCTACTTCAGATGACAACTGTAGCGATGAGTCCAGGAGTACTCCCAAACTGCGAACTTTGTCCTTTAGGGGAAGTGTGACCCCGTCTATGACAGGATGACTAATTTCCTTCCCAGGACCTAGGGAACCTATCGCTAGTACCTCTGTTTTCTCTGGATTCATCCTTCTGGCTGGGCTTCTTCTTTCTCACCTCCATCCTTTAATTTCTGTCCAGCATTCAGCTGCACGCATTATCACATCCGCCCACCGCTCTGACCAATCTCTCCTTTGTTGGCATCCCTTCACTGGCTCCCTCTCCCTTTCCATATTCAGTATAAGCTCCTGGTGTCAACGTTTAAAGCCCTCCATGGGTTGGCTCCTTCTTACTTATCAGACCTTCTTTCTCCTCACATTCCCACTCAGGCCCTCCACTCTGGTAGTCAGGGTTGGCTGTCCCAGCCCAGGATTTCCTCTGCCCCATCTCGGATTCGCCCCTTTTCACTTGCTGCCCCTCACTCCTGGAACCTTCTTCCCCTGCGAGTAAGGGCCATCACTTCTTTAACCAGCTTCAAAATGGAGTTGAAGACCATCCTGTTCAGAGAAGTGTTCCCAGGCATTCCATGATTGTCATTTGCTATTTGATGTTCTTTTTGTTGCCTGTTTTATTGAACCATTTCCTGTATTGCTATGTATTTTATATGTATTATCCTATTATTTCTTAGATTGTACGCCATAGGCAGGCTTACTCTTATATACTTATTGTTTTATGTACAGCGCTGTGCAAATCTACAGTGCTATATAAATAATAATAATAATAATAATAATAATAATAATAATAATAATAATAAATTCAACCTGAGTTTGTTTTCCCTCATCCAGCCCATTACTGATCCCAGACAGGCGCCCTGCTTTTTCTCCAAACAGCTCAAGCAAACATGCATAGCTCTTCTCCTTCCCTCTCTATCCTCCTAACAACCCAGAGACAGATCAGGCAGAGAGATGATGGGAAGACACTCAGTGCCTGTCATGGCACAGTGCAAAACAGAACTTTGATCTTACAACTGCTGGACCAGAAATATGGGACCGCCTGACTTAATTGCTGGGGATGGAGCAGGGCAACTCTGGGCTGGCGGTCCTCTGCTGATTCCCTCCTAGCAGCAGCGCAGATTGCCCAGGCTGTGGGTTGACCGGCAGTGCTTCAGTCCGGCGGGTGCACTCCATCTCCCAGCATCCCTGGGAGAGGAAGTGCTGCATCTGGGGCTGGCGGCATCATTTCTGGGTTAGCACTGGGCGCTGGACTCCAACTCCCAGACTCCTCTTGGAGCGGAAGTGGCTAGCCATTGGCCGACGGCAGAGGCAGCATGCCCTGGGATTGCCTGGGAAGCCAGGAGTGTGGTATCTCCCCTGCTTCACAGCCACTGCTTGGCTGACGGGCCTATTTAGACTATGTGGCCCCAGCGCTCAGTGCCATTTTTTCCTTGCTCCCCCCCCCCCCCTCCCTCTTATCAGGGTTGGTGATGTGCTGTCCCAACTTTACAAGGGGCAGCAGCATAGGTCTCGGATCTGACGGGCATGGTTTCCTGTGCTGCGGAGCACTGGATCGGGAGTCCAACGGGGATCCGGGGGTGCTAAGAGAGTGGCGGTGTCACCAATGCAGGGGCGATATCGATTCAGCGTTCCCCCATAACAAGGGGTGGGGATGTGCATATCCGCACAACCGGCACCCGAAGTGGCGAGCACACGATAAACCATTTACCCCTCTGTCATCCCGAAGCCTGGCCGTGACCAGGCAGTTCATTTAATCAAACAACACGGGTTGGCGGATGACAGGTCCAGACCTTATGCATTTCAGGCCAACCCTCCCACTCACTTCTGTATTCAATAAAGTTGTGGTCTTCTTTCTGCCAATTGGTTGCCATTGATGTTATTCCACCTTCCCCTTCCCACAGCAATGAACCACTGCACAAACAGCATCTTGTTTGGTTGGTTGACAAGATAGATTAATCCAACTAGATACACACTCTTCTTTCTCCCACACCTTTCCAAGATATTTTCTAAAGAGTTGGGTAGTATTGTGTAGCTTGAGAAATCTGTTTGGTGCTTTGTGCATAGGAGGCATGCTGAAAAGCAGCCTGGTCTGTTTCTTTTCTCTTTCTACATCCACTCAGCATGTCTGTTGATTAATCAAGAAAATTCTTTATCTTATGACTCATCCCTTGTCTTGCCATCTAGGGACACATACTGTAGTGACCGCACCTAGTGTTAATGTTCCCCTCTAGTGTCATCTAATGTCTAGTTTCTAGTATACACTTGTGCAAGCAGTTTCTTCTCTTGTTCACATTCCATAGCATCTGGCATTCGTCCCAGACTGACCTGCCAATTTCACCCCCCTTCTTCAAGCTGACTGTATTAGTTCTTATTAGGTTAAATCCTGTTCTTTAAAGTTATATGAACAGTTCAAGAAGTTGGCAACCGAGTATTTTCTGGCCTGTAACAGTGGTCTGTCAGTATAGTAGTAGAATAATGTGACTTATAAATAATTATAAAATAATAATATATGTAAAAAGTAAACAATCAAGTACATGGGGTAATCTATCCCCCCCCCCCCCAGTTAATCTGTTTGCTTTTTCATGGCTGAAGGCCAGGTCTTCCTGGTTGAAGATACTGCTTGCTGTCAAGATAACATGCATTTAGTACACAGAGTTCCAATCATTGCCCCTTCGTTGTTGCAAATATATTGGGACCAGTATCTACAATGCAGCAAATTCAATCCAAATTTGGTCAGAAACAATAAACAACACTGGGTTCTTTGGATTTTATTCATTTATATATTGTTTTTTATATATATCTGCTCTATCTGCATGTTGTATTCTTCCTGCTCTATTTACGTTTTGCATTTGGAACTGAGTTTTTCACCAACTCAGTGCTGCTTTCTTTTGAGTGTGTAAAAGAACAGCACAGAGGCAGGATGATAGAAATGAAAATGTAAGAGCTGTCTTGCAACAGCAAACAAAGGGTACAGCCCAGCACTGTGCACATCTAAACACGGACAAGGTCCCTGGAAGTGTCCAGACTTTTCAGGTTTTCTTTTTGATTTGATTTGATTTGACCTTTACATGTGTGGTTTTTGCATCCAAACCCTTTCCTGAAATGTCCTGATTTTCCCTCTCTCCCCCTCTTCCTTGGGTCCTCCCTCCTGGCTGGAAATAGTCCTCATCTGCCCATCTGTTTTGGGCCATAGTCAAAGTGTTAAAGTGCTTTAGCAATATGACTCTAGTTAAGTATTGAGATCATTTCCAGGTGGTGCAGTAGTTAAATGCCTCTATTGCAGCCACTCACTCACTAACCATAAAGTGGTAAGTTCAATACCAACCAGGGCTCAGGCTTGACTCAGACTTGCATCCTTCCGAGGTTGCTAAAATTGTTGGGGGCAATTAGCTTACAGTTATAAACCACTTATAAACTGCTTAGGTGGTATGAAGCAGTATATAAATGAAGCTGCTATTGCTATTATTGCTAGAGTTCCTCTTTCCCTCACTTGATCTCTGTTGAATATGCTGCCCTGGGAAAAGTTGCTATGTTTCTTTATGGCGGCCATCTGCAGTCTGATCAGTGGCATCCCTAGGGTTGGTGTCATTTGGTGCTGTTATGGTAACTGTTATGGGTCTAGCATACAAAATCTTGGAATTTATAGTTTTGTGATGCCCCAGAACTCTTTGGGAGAGAAGGCTAAAGACTTTGTAAGACTACAGTCCCAGGATTCCATAGGATGGAGGTCCAGCACTTAAAGAAATGTCAAACTGCATATTTTTACAGTGCAGATGCATCCTTAGATAACACAGATAGTCAGGGAAAATGTTTCATTTAGTGAAATAATGGATAAATTTAAACTGACCTGAGGAGCGAGAATGAAAAGTTCTTGTAAGTGCTGGGAATTCACTGGGAATACTAAAGAATGGGGGAAATGTCATGTAGATCTCTCTCTGTCTCTTAAACAACAACAAAACACAAAAACATGGAAAAGATAAGAACAAAACCAGGGACATTTTAGTTTATGTAGTTGGTCCAGATGGGCCTAGTCTCTTCTCAGTAGTGGTTATAATGTTTCAAGGTACAAAAACGTTTGAAGAGTTAGGAGTAGCTTAAGAGAAATCTGAAATAAACACATGGGGTCTATGATGTGTATGTAGGACATGTCTTCAGATTACTCAATCTTTAATATTAAAGAAGTCTCACTAAATTATAAACTCTTGTGATTGCCACTGGCCAACCAGATTTGTTCTTTTAAGTGATTAATAATCAATATAATAGGTTTTTACTGTTTATAATGATGTTGCTAGCTTTCTGGAGTGCTATTTTTGGGGAAGTAGAAAGCCGCCACCACTATTGGGCAATATGGATTAATATTTTATTCCTAGATGAGGAAGAGCGAACATTAGTAGCACCCAACCCCCTTCTTTCTTTTACCCTATTGGGCAGTGATGTATTCAAGTCTTTTACTCCAAGTCTTGTCCTGTGGGCAGAGTCATCACAGAGCGTCCACACGCTGGACGCTGTGACTCTGTCCCCTTGTGCAATGATGCCATGCATTGTTCTAGACAGCACATGGCATCATGGCGCGACTCTGGTGCTACATCTAGATGATGCAGCACCAAAAGGGCACCACAAAGCCGCACCACCGCAGCTGTGACGCCCTTTAGAGGGCACTGCATTTTGTAGCTCCTTTTTCCACACTCCAGAGGCCGGATTAGGGCCATGGCGTGCGGTGGCCATGGCCCTGATCCGGCCAGTAAAGGAGCAGCTGTATGCCGCCTCTTGGGGCTGTTTATACAGCTCCTCAGTTTTCTAAATAAAGCTTTCTCACTTTGCTGAGGCTTGTATTTTGAACTTTTGTTAGCCAGTACATGACACTTGGCTCCTGCATGCAAAACATATGCTCTTCCACTGATCTTTGCAGACTTCACCTTTTGATCTGGAGTGGGGGGTCAGAAAGAATGCAGAGCCTGAGTTGTGCCAAAACATGTTCTGTGTATGCTCAGAGGCTCTCAAAATATTTCCAGTTAAGAACTGTCCACCCTTGAGTCACTGAATCATCCTTGTAGCTATCCACTTGTTGCTGTACTTGAGTTGGATCAATGCCTTACTACCTGATACGCATAATTACTTCTACTGTATTAACAAACAAAGCATTTGAAAAATGAGTGATGTGTATGTGTTGGTGGGAGTGAAAAGAAGAAAATGCTGGGGTCCCAGGAGGACACCCTAAATTGTATCAAGGGGGGAATTAATTTAGCTCAATAGGAAGCAGGGCTTTGGGTAATATTTTAAAAGCCGAGCTCTAGCCTATGTCTAACGGTTCCAAATGCAAAGAACTTCAGACAGCCTGTGGTTCCAAATTAATTTGCATTTATTTATAACAACAGAGGGAAAACCAACTTTCACACAATGACACTTACTCATACACATATACAAGAACTAATGATGTAAGGGTGGTAACGGATAGAGAATTGGAGGGTTTAGCAGAAGGCAATGCTTTACTGGGTTCAGGCTCGGAGCTCTGACTGGGGAAAGTGGTGAATTAGTCTGGCTCAGCACACAGCCTAGGACTTGGGTGGGCCTGCATGTGCCAAGGAATCAAAAGACAAAAAGACAGGGTGGCAGTTTGAACTGAACCAGGACCTGAGCCTGCCCAAACAGGCATATTTATAGGATGGAATGTGTCCGGGGGCAGTTTTCTCAGGGCCTAATTTTTCCAGGAGGGAGAATGGCCAAAGGAGTGCAAAATCATTTTTAGGTACGGGCTGGGAAATGACAGGGCAATCAATTCAAATGTTTCACACAAAGAGATGTCATCTCCAGAGGGAAGTATCCTTTGATTTCCAACCTTTTGGCAAGTACCTGGTGCATTGCCCACTATCACACTCCTGTGTGGAGAGATTGGGCAGATTCCATACTCAATGGACCTATCCTATCTATGGCATTTATCACACTAGCGAGATCTCACATGAAAACGGGAGTTAAACGAGATTTGTACATTCGAATTTAAACAAAACTTGCAAATTCGGGGAGTTTATCACACTAGGGGACTGCCCAAGTGAATTAACGTGAAGTTAATCAGAACTCAAAGTAGAGAAAAACAGCAGCTTTTTAAACTTTCGGGTTGTTCCGAAAGTAAAAAGCTGCCAGTTTTCTCTGCTTTGTGTTTGGATTAACTTTGTGTTATTTCATAGAATCATAGAATCATAGAGTTGGAAGAGACCACAGGGGCCATCCAGTCCAACCCCCTGCCATGCAGGAAATCACAATCAAAGCATCCCCAACAGATGGCCATCCAGCCTCTGCTTGAAGACCTCCAAGGAAGGAGACTCCACTACACTCCGAGGGAGTTTGTTCCACTGTCAAACAGCCCTTACTGTCAGGAAATTCCTCCTAATATTGAGGTGGAATCTCTTTTCCTGCAGTTTGCATCCATTGCTTCGAGTCCTAGTCTCTGGAGCAGCAGAAAACAAGCTTGCTCCCTCCTGAATATGACATCCCTTCAAATATTTGAACAGGGCATCATTCACCTGCTTAACCTCTTTCTCCAGTAAACACCTCCCCAGCTCCCCAATTCGTTCTCATAGTGCACTGGTTTCAGAGGAACGCTCTAGGGAGCTGGGGGATGTTTAGCTGGGAGAAAAGGCCCGGTTAAGAGGTGCTATTAGCCCTGTTCAAATATTTGAAGGGATGTCATATTCAGGAGGGAGCAAGCTTGTTTTCTGCTGCTCCAGAGACTAGGACTCGAAGCAATGGATGCAAACGGCAGGAAAAGAGATTCCACATTAACTGCAGTGTTGTGAGATAAACTTTGGGCATTTAAATCTTGTTTAAACTTTGCTTTAAATATCATTTAAGATCTATTTTCCCACGGGATCTTGCTAGTGTGATAAACTCCAAGTTGACCCCACCAGATCTCATTATTTGGGCAGGCTATTTCCTTACCTTGGTCACCCTCAATGGCTACATGACCAAAACATCCCTTTTAATATTGTTGGTTTCGAAGGTCAGCTAGGGGTGATGGAGGGCTCTTCTGTGAGATTGCAAATAACAAACTGAATTAAACAGGTTGTAAGATGAGATCTCATGCTTTATTACGGTCCCCCCCCCCCCCCCAATCTGACAGTTCCCAGACATGTTGGATGCCTACCATTCCCAGATAACATATATTATAGACTATGTAGTCTATTGGGGGGGGGGAGGCAATCCAGCAGAAAAAGGCAGCATTACAAAAATAAAATAAAGAAGCCAATAACAAAAAGTTGGTTCTTTGGGTCAACAGCAACAACTTCCTTGCCATTCTCTTGTAAATCCCATGGATTGCCCAACACTTTAAAAAATGAATTAACTAATGAAAACTCAGCTAAACAGACACTTTCAAATGTCAGTGTTTATGATAAAGCATTAATTTCTCAATTTCTAATGTTTAACATCATTGCATTAATTTTCACACCTAATGGAATTCAAACGCTGACAGGAACCTGTTTTGTTCAAAGGAGACCCTTGGAGCCAGAAATCTGGATATTGCACATACATGTCTCAAGTATGCAGCTGTGACAATAACATTTTCAATGATTTTTCCAACTGCTAGAATAAGTGGATATCTAAAAAAGGAAACAATCTCTAGGATCTCATGCATCTACAGAAAGTACATAGAATTCTGTACGTGCAAATCTGAAGAAAGCAAAGTGTCCTGATAATAAATCCAGGGAACATTTACAGCTCAGCGCAATTAAAGAAAATTTTTGGCTCTGTGCCTAAATGCGCTCTCTCCCCATAAAATTGAAACCATTCCCAGCTGCTTTAAGAGTTGTTCTTTTTGCTTTTTAATAAAGTAAAATTGAAGTTAAAAAGTACCATCTGCCATTTTAATACCATAGCTTGGAGAGACTAGTAGTTTGGAAAGCACCTGGAATGCTGTGTCCAGTTCTGGGCACCACAATTCAAAAAGGATGTTGACAAGTTGGAGTGTGTCCAGAGGAGGACCACCAAAACAGTGAAAGGTCTGGAAACCATGCTCTATGAAGAGCAACGTTGGGAGCTGGGTTTGTTTAACCTGGAGAAGAGATGGTTAAGAGGTGATATGATAGCCCTGAATAATAATAATAATAATAATAATAATAATAATAATAATAATAATAATAATAATAAATATTTCCGTCTCTCCCTGCGGATCGAGGCAGGATTACAATCTGATAAAATATATACAAATAGTACTATCAACAATAAAATACAACAACAATTCCAGATCACACTACAGCAGTAATTAACAATAGAATTGCTCAGTAGTCACGGTCGGAAGAGTGGAGCATTGGAGTGGATGATTATCCTATACAAGTTCAGATAGTCTTGACCGCTTTCTTAAAAGCATCTAAGGTGGTAATAAGATAGATCTCTTCTGGCAGGTCGTTCCATAATTTTGGAGCAGTGGAAGGAAAAGTTCTTTGGGAAGTCATTACTAATCTGGTCATTTTCAGTTCTAATAAATTCTTCCCTGATGTTCTGAGAGTGCGGGGCGGATTGTGTAGGGAGAGGCGTTCCTGCAAGTAACTCGGGCCCAAGCCATGTAGGGCTTTAAAGGTAATAACCTACACCTTGTACTATGCCCGGAAGCTGATCGGCAGCCAGTGGAGAGATTTTAAAACAGGTCTTATGTGGTCAGACCTGGATATGCCAGTGACCAATCTGGCTGCCATATTTTGGACCAATTGAAGCTTCCAAACGTGGCACAAGGGTAGCCCCATGTAGAGTGCATTACAGAAATCAAGACGAGAGGTTACCAGTGCATGTACCACTGCTTCAAGGTCCCTTGGATTTACATTTGAAGGGGTGTCACATTGAGGATGGAGCAAACTTCTGCTGCTCCACAGACTAGAACACGGAACAAGGGATGCAAGCTACAAGAAAAGAGATTACATCTCAACATTAGGAGTAATTTCTTGACAGTAAGAGCTGTTAGACAGTGGAACACACTCCCTTGGTGAGTGGTGGAGCCTCCCTTTTTGGAGGTCTTTAAACAGAGGCTGGATGGCCATCTGTTGGGGATGCTTTGGTTGTGATTTCCTGTATGGCAGAATGGGGTTGGACTGTATCAGGACCCCTGGGATCTCTTCCAACTCTATGATTCTATGATTCACCCAGAGCCCTTGTTCCAGTTACTGTGGAAATCTAAACTTGGAAGAGGTAGGATGAGAGATAGGAAGCCCACCACAAACCTCACAGGTAGTTTTAAATGAATGGAAGAAACACCATGGGCTGCAATATATACCATTTTTGTGTTACTGTTTCCTCTGCCTGTAACAGTTTGATGCTAACATGGAAAGTGGTATAAATATTCTAAATTAGGAGTGGGCACTGCATAGGCCTAATTTTAGTGTTGTGGTATCTGTTTTGTTTACTACAAGAACCACAAAGGATAAAATTACATCTTACTGGAACAGACAATTAGAATTGGTAAATGAGGCTGCCTCTGAGTACAGGCTCTGTCAGGCTTAGCTCATTGCAGATATCTGGACTCTTTCCCTGGTCCCTTCTCCCTTTTTCTTTTAACAGCTTAATTTGTGAGACAAAGGAAAGCCTTTTAATTACTGCAGGCATTAAACATTTAGTAGTCATAAAGGGTTGCCAATCTGCCAATGATCACCCAGAGATCTGCTGCTAGATCACAAACTACTTTCCTCTCATCCTTGATAGACCTGAAGTGAAATGGCTGCCTGGATATGGAACAGATGTGTATCTAAACTGCAGCTGTCACAATGCATTTTCACAACAGGTTCACCAACTCAGTTCAGAAATGGCAAACTGGTACAAAGTTTCTGAAAGCTTCTTCAGAAATGTGGGAGGTGTTTCTTTCTTCCATCATTTAAAAGTACCTGTGAGGGTGGCAGTGGGCCTCCTCTCTCTCATCCTAACTCTTCTTAGTTTGGATTTCTACAGTAACTTGAACAAGAGCTCTGAGTGCTGTCACATTTTCTCCATTGGAAAACACCCAGTCTTCATAAGCTGCTTTTAAAAATCTGAAAAAGCAAGGCTAGTATGAGGGTGAATGAATGGAGATCCGATTGACAGCAATGCCTGTGCCCTGCTTTGGTCAATACTCTGGCAGAGCAAGAAAAAGGTTCTATTGTTTCTGGATTAAATTGAAAAATTGTAATTTCTGAAGCCAAAATATCAGATGTCATTAAATAAGCACACAGCAAAGATGTCCTTTGTACCAAAACAGTGTTAGCCATTAAGAGTGACACAACATTACTATATTAAAGCTTGGCACAGAGTGATTCTGTCTAATGATGGAAGTGTACTGTACCAAAGTGGTGAAGGGAACTTGCCAGCTGAAAGGCAATGATCTCTCTTTTCCTCCAAAGCAGGTATCTGTAAAAGCCGTAAGCAAACAGAGGGGTGGGTAGGATTTCTTGAGCAGGCATCTACTGTTCTCTTAGCTGTCAAAAGGTTTAAGTGCAAGCTGTTGACACAGCAGAGATATTCTCACCTGGAGAAGGTGTGTTGACAGCCCTTCTCTTTGGTGTGCTGTCTTGAGCAGGGCCCAGAACAGCTGGCAGTCACATTCTTGAGCTGATCAAAAAGATAATGGCTTTTTAAGCAAGCGCATCTCAGGCTCCTTAGGGGCTCTATTTTCGACTTATTTCTCTGTGGGATTTGTACTCTTTTATAACATTAAAAAAACCACTTGAATACAAACTCTGTAAAACAACTTTTTCAATCCAGAAAAATAAAATTTTACCACCGGTGGGTTAATAGAACACAGACACTGTGTTCTGGTTGTGTTGTTCGTTTTTATCAGACTGGCTAATGTACTCCCCTCTTACAGTCTATCCTAGTTGTCTTAATGGGCCAAATAGCTCAGTGGCAGAGCTCAGGTTTTGTATGGAGAAAGTCCCATGCTAATTCCTAGCATCTCCATATAGCAATGAGAAAGACCCCCTGTCTGCAGTGTTTGACAGGGTTGTTAGGCAATTCAGCCTGCAATGAAAATCTCTTGTTTAGACTGAGAAGTCAAGCTGGATAGGGTCTTATGGATTGCTCAGGTCATCACACCTTCTCAAGCATTATACCGTCAGGAATGCTTCCTTGGAGAGTGATGGAGTCCAGTCTTTGGGTTTTTCCCCCCAAACAGACTGGATGGCCATCTGTTGAGGATGCTTTGATTCTGTGTTCCTGAATGGCAGGAGGTTGAACTGGGTGCTCCTTGAGGTCTCTTCCAACTCTGTGATTCTATGATTCTAGCCATTGTAGCTCAGTGTACCCCTCTCATCATAACAATATCCAGTTTGAGCTCTGATGCCACCAAAGAATGTCGTGCACTACCTTCCTTTCTTCACTTTCTGTTTTCTCACATTCTTGTGTGTATAAGACCCATGTATAAGTCAACCTAGGTTTTTTGGGTCAATGTTTTGACCTAAATTTCCATTTCTTTGCCAGGAACATGACAGTAGGAGGGCAAGGTGCTGTATCTTTCTGTATAGCAAGCCATATTTAATGGAATCTTAAGAGTCAGAAGGAGCTGCAAGGACCATCTAGGCCAACACCCTGCCATGCTGTAATTAAAAAGCCACAGCACCCCCAAGAGATCTCCATCCAGCCTCTGTTTAAAGATCTCCAAAGAGTCCACCACCCTTCGCGTCAATCTACCATATATATTTGACTATAAGTCGACCTCGTGTATAAGTGGAGGTCAACTTTTGGGACCAAAAGTGTGGATTTTTAGATGATCCATGGATAAGTCAAGGGTCAGCTGCGGGGATGGTCCATCCCCTTCCCAGCCTCTTCCCAGTTGGGCTTTCCCCAGGGGAGGCAGCTCAGTTGGGGAGAGACTTGGGACAGATGTATTGTATGACCCGTGTATAGGTCGATCTAGGTTTTTGAGTTAATTTTTTGATCTAAATTTCTCAACTTCTACACAAGTATATATGGTATTCCACTTTCAAACAGTTCTTACCAGTAAAGAAGGCCTTCCTAATGTTTAGGTGAAATGTTTTGTGGATAAATTTTTGTGATGTTGTTTGCTTCTCTGGTTGCTGTTTTCAGTTGGACACCAGAAGTGTCAGTGAAAGTGTTTTGTGATGGGGACCTTTTGGTGCATCAGGGTTTGCAGCTTCATGAACTAATTGTAATGCAAAGTATTTTCAAAAAAGCTGGTACTGCCCCTTAGCAGTGGTTAGAGCATCAGGCTAGGACTGGGGAGATATAGTACAGGTTCAGATCTCTGCTTAGCTATGAAGTTCACCTGGTTGACCTTGGCCTAATCATATCCTCTTAGGCTAAATAACCCCTAAGTGTTGTTTTAAATAGAGAAAGAGCCCTCTACAATGCACTAAACTGCTTGGAGGAGAGGTGATATATCAAAGTAATAATGTGGTACAGTGATCACTGTTGAACTGGTATTAGGGAGATTTCAGTTACAGTTCCTACTGAGTCACTGTGATTATAGATCAGCCTCTCCGCTTCATCCTGATTTGCCTCACACTGTTGTTGGTTTGTGGATAACATGGTGAGGAAGACATGTACACAGCCTTGACCTCATTATAAGAAAGATAGGATATAAATGTAACTAATCAATAAATAATTTATCATTAAAAAGAGACTATCTGTCTGCCTCTCTGTCTGTTACATGCTTGACAGCCATCTTCTTTAAATTTGATGATGTTTTAAGTTTTTGTCCAAATTGTAATGTCAGGTCTCAAGCTGGAAGTCTAAAGTGGCAGTGGGAGGGGGAGGGGGGGCTGGGGTCACTAAAAGCAAAAAGGGGACCAGTCAGGACTCATCAGGAAATTGTGCCAGGTGGCTTTTTGGGTGTCTTCTTCATGGCAGTACACAATTTCAAGTCAAAACATCAGGGGCTGAGATCCTATCTATCAGCTGTGTATCAACAATTTACAAGTTGAGCTATGCTAGAGTTGTGCCAGTTTGTATTGCTATGGCATGGAAATAAGGAATGTGCAATGGGTGGCAATTTTTCATATTGTCCTGTTTCACAATGGTCATGTCATTTGCCCTTTTTTTGCATAAACTTGCCAGCTTGGTAGATGAAGGGAATGCTGTGGATATAGCATATCTTGGTTTCAGTAAGGCCTTTGACAAGGTTCCCCATGATATTCTTGCAAACAAGATTGTAAAATGTGGGATAGATAAGGTAACTGTTACATGGATTTGTAATTGGTTGACCGGCCGAACCCAAAGCATGCTCAACAATGGCTCCTTTTCATCCTGGAGGGAAGTGACCAGTGGGTCCCACAGGGCTCTGTCCCAGGCCCGTGCTAGTCAACATTTTTATCAATGACTTGCATTACAGAATTAGGAGCATACTTATCAAATTTTCAAATGACACCAAATTAGGAGGAGTAGCTAATACCTGAGAAGACAGGATCAAAATTAAAAATGCTCTGTATAAACTGGAAAGCTGGGCCAACGTTAACAAAATGATATTTAACACAGAAACATGTAAGGTACTGCACTTAGTGCAGAAAAATAAAATGCACAGATATAGGATGGGGGACACCTGGCTGAATGAAACTACATGTGAAAGGGATCTAAGAGTCCAGGTAGACCACAAGCTTCCTTTAATAATTGCCTTTAGTTACTTCTTAAACATGTCTGGAAGTGGAGAGTTAGAGAGAGAAAAAGAAAGATCTAAGTGTATTGCACAGGGCTCCTGGCACGCAAATGGAATGGTACAAAAGGGTCCGGGAAGGGAATGGAACAGGTGGGGGACACATTTTACCGCACACCAGAATGCTACCAAATGCTGCCGGAAGTACTCATTCTGTTCCTTTCCATTCCCCTTCTGTCCCAGAGGAGGCAATTTCTGAGAACTGTTCAGAACAGTTCTCAAAAATCGCCTCCTCTGGGATGGATGGGGAACGTAATGCGGACTTCCGGCAGTGTTTGGTGGTGATCTGGTTTGCAGTAAAATGCGTCCCCCACCCGTTCAGTTCCTTTCCCAGCCCCTTTTTTACCGTTCCATTTGTGTGCCAGGAGCACTGTGCGATAAACTTAATAGTCTGGAAAGGAAGAGAGGTACAGATAGGAAGTAGTAAAGAGGAGGATAGAGAAAGGAGATAGGAGGAGAAAAGACAGAGGAATGAGAAAGAGAAGAATAAGAGGGAGAGAGGAACAACACTAGGGGGATATGAGATTGAAAGGCAAGGATCATGCTGGTAATTGTGAATCAGAAATAAAGAAGAAATAAAGAAGAGAGTAGACAGATATAAAGGGTATAGGAAGAAGGGTTTAGTAATCCCAAGAAATGAATAATTAATATTGGTAATACAGTGGACCCTTGTTATATGCTGGGGTTTGGTTCCAAGATCGCCTGTGGATAACAAAATCCGTGGATGCTCAAATCTCGTTAAATACAATGATATAGCAAAATCGTGTCCCTTATAAAAAATGGGAAATCATGGTTTGATATTTGAAATTTATACTTTTTTTTAACATTTTCAAACCGTGGCTGCTTGAATCTGTGTATAAAAAAATCTGTGTATAAGAAGGGCCAACTGTACTAAAGATATATAGGCCCATTCTAGGCGGGCCTTTAATACACCCCCGTCACATGCTAGGGGTTGGCTGAGGACCTAGCGTCCATACCGGCCCCACCCCTAGCACGTGATGGGGGCGTAAAAATGGTGGCGCCCTATACACATGGGTGCCACCATTTTTACGTGCCGGACGCTTAGCGTCCGCACGTCCCCCTGCGCTTGCAAGTCACGAATGCTCCATTTGCGCACTTGTGCGTCACAAGCGTGACGCGAAAAGAAGCCACTTTTTGCGGCTTCTTTTTCTGCCACTGGGAAGCCTCCCCGTTTCGAGGCTGAGGCTTCCCAGCGGCGGAAATGGAGGCAGCAGCAGACCGCCCTTTTTGGGCGGTCTGTAAACTGCCGTAGATAACACTAAAGATATTACACAGATATATAATGATGTGTGTGCTCTGTTTGTTCTGCTACTGTATATAACTGTTATATTTTTTTCTTTTTCTTTGTCATATTGGAGTGTATAAATCATATTTAATCAAATAAAAAACCACTAACCTTTTCTTTTTGAAATAGAACTCCTAATTTGCTCGGTAAATAAATTTACAGAGCTCTAGCTAATGTATTGACAAAAGAAGGGAATTGGCTATCAAGCAGGGTAGAGGAAATTTACCCCACTGTTGACTAAGAGTAACTCTTTGACATCTAATTGTTGCTCATCTCCACCTGATGCTGTGCTTCTTTAGCTTTTAGCAAATGATGAATTCATTTCAGTAAGCACGCTCTCAAAGGCAAGCCAGGAATGATACAGGCAGAGCAGCCAAGTGATAAAGAGGCAAATAATTTCCATCCTTGTTTGATGCCAATTTATCACTCAGCTATCAGAACCAATGCCAGCACAGGATCTGAGTGCCATATAGGAGTAAATTCTTCCGGCATTGTTGTATTATTTCCAAAAATAAAACTGCAAGCCCTGGTGGTTGCTGAGCCAGCCAACATGCTAAATAGATGCTGAGACCTTCCATATGCTCCTGTTTACTCCCTAGTACTGAATTGTTTCTGTAAAACATGGTAATTTCCCCAACTGGGTAAATGTTACAACAAAATAAAAAGCAAATAAAATGCTATTATTTTGTTGTTTTTTCACCATTATGTGCCTCACAGTCCCCCCCCCTATTATTTCCAATATAAAATGAATGTCTACCTGAAACATACAGAGTGTTGCCCTTGTTCACACCTAGTTTCCCAAAAATGGCCTTCTGTTTCCATGCCTCACTTTTTTTTTTTTACTGCAGGAATTTTACTAGTAGTAGCTTATAGAGCCCGCTCCCATTTTTGAACCTTGTTTTTAACATCATGAATCTTTGACACAGTGCCTTAGCTCCTGTCTTTTTTCCTGCTTCAGACATCTTTGCAGGAGTACCTCAGAGAACTCTTTCCTGGTGAGATGGCAGGCTCCTGTTTTTTGTTTCGGTTTACAATTTTTACTTAAAACAGGCAACAAAGTTTTTCAGACAGATTGGAGTCTGTCAAAATTGGAAGTGTCCACCATTATGTCCAAATGAGTTATGGCAGATCCTTCCTTTTTTCCTGTTTTTTATTTTTGATATTATTATTGTTATTCAGTTGGTAACTTCCACTGGTGTAAATACACAGCTAATGGCACTTTATAGAAGGTTGTACAACCATGACATCCTAATCAGGATTAGAATCATAGAATCCTACAGTTGAAAGAGACTCCAAGGGCCATCCAGTCCAACCCCATTCTGCCATGCAGGAAATCTCAATCAAAGCATCCCCGACAGATGGCCACCC
This sequence comes from Sceloporus undulatus, assembly GCF_019175285.1. Taxonomy (NCBI): domain Eukaryota; kingdom Metazoa; phylum Chordata; class Lepidosauria; order Squamata; family Phrynosomatidae; genus Sceloporus; species Sceloporus undulatus. The sequence continues at coordinate 7,057,496 of NC_056531.1, forward strand.
AGCCTCTGTTTAAAGACCTCCAAGGAAGGAGATTCCACTACACTCCAAGGAAGGAGTGTGTTCCACTGTCGAACAGCCCTTACTGTCAGGAAGTTCCTCCTAATGTTGAGGTGGAATCTCTTTTCCTGGAGCTTGCATCCATTGCTCTGTGTCCTGTTCTCCGCTCTGTGTTATTTTTTTCCAAATGGGTTTCTCAAGTGTTAGGAAACCCATTTTTTCAGCTGGCAGAAATGAATAATGGTAAATATTTCTTCCATTCCTAGTTTACAAATTGGACAGGGATTTGGAAGATCCAGATTCTAGACCTGACTGGGCTATGAAATTCACAGTATAAGCTAGACCAATCTCATTGTCAATCTCTGCCGTACCTTACAGTTGTGTTATAAGAATAAAGTCTCTCTCTCTCTCTCTCTCTCTCTCTCTGTGTGTGTGTGTGTGTGTGTGAGAGAGAGAGAGAGAGAGAGAGAACGATGTGTGATGTTTTATGCTCACTGAATAAAAGGCATGATATAAATAACATTAATACAATAATAAAATGCATAGATGATCCTAATACATGTGGTCTTGTGCACATTTTTATTTACAGCATGATGCTCATGCTGTGGATTTCACTGAAATGAAAAAAGGTTTTCTGTTAAAGTGTGTAAGAGTGTGCAATCTGTAACCATGGTTACAGACTGATTTCAGTATATTACCGAAATCAGCTCTCCTAAACTCTAGAATGCATGTCTGACTATGCCTGGTTTCTCCTTTCCACTGTATAACAAACTCCAAAGAACATGATCACTCCCACCTTAGGATCCCACCACTTGCATCCCATTGACCAGGTCATCCCTGTTGGTTAGGATCAGATCTAAAACAGATGATCCCCTTGTTTCACTCAAAGTTTCTCTCAAAGTCTATAAGTGTGTGCAACCTCTAACCATGGCTACAGATTATTTTCAGTATGATTAAAATTAAGTTGGAGCAAAGTGGGCAACCGACATTTGCCAGGTCATAAGAAGACAAATAGGGCTGCTTGTAAACGTGAGGAGAAACATGGTGAGATACATATGCTTCCTTGAGTAGGTAACAGAATTTTTGAGATGGATTCCTCATGGATATACATTATATTCATACAATATGTTCTCTGTTCATGATGGACTCTACATTCAGTGCTCATCAGAGCCTAGATCCCAACTAGAATAATGCTGTTGAATCAATAGGATTTAGACAAGTATTGACCTACTATCCAGCAATTGATTCAAGTTGGGATAGTTGGGATTAGCTGATGACTCACATGTCAGTCGGATATGAAATCCACATTGAATCGATATGGAATCCCTCAGGCCACCATTCTGTCCCTGATGCTATTCAATATATATATGAAGCCGCTGGGAGAGATCATCTGGATGCATGGGGCGGGGTGTTAGCAGTACGCTGATGACACCCGGATATACTTCTCCATGTCTCAGTCTACAGCTTTGACTTCAGATGGCGTCTCTCCTCTCAATGAATGTCTTAAAGCGGTAATGGACCAGATAAGGAAAAACAGATTAAAACTGAATCCAGACAAAACGGAGGTACTTACAGTAGCGGCCCTGAACCCAGGTATTGAGATACAATCTCCAGTCCTAGATGAGGTCCCACTCTTCTCAAAGGACTGTGTTCGCAGTCTGGGGGTGCTCCTAGACTCGGTCGCTCCAGATGACAAATCAGGTAAATGCGACCATCAGGAGTGCCTGTTATCAGCTTCGGCTGATACACCAGCTGCACCCTTTCCTGGAAGTAAGGGGCCTAGAAACTGTGGCACATGCACTGGTAACCTCACAACTCGATTTCTGCAATGCACTCTACATGGGGCTACCCTTGTGCCTAGTTCAGAAGTTTCAATTAGTACAGAATATGGCAGCCAGGTTGGTTTTTGGCATAGCCAGGAGCGATCACGTAACACCTGTCTTAAAATCGCTCCACTGGCTGCCTATTAGCTTCCAGGCCCAGTGCACGGTGTTGGTTATGACCTTTAAAGCCCTAAATGGCTTGGGTCCAACCTATCTTCGGGGCCGCTTCCTTCCATATAATCCACCCCATGCACTGAGGTCCTCTGGGAGGAATTTGCTGCAACCTCTAAAAACCAGACTGTCTGCAACCATCCAGATGACCTTTTCGATGACCGTTTCCAGATTATGGAATGGCCTGCCAGAGGAGATCTGTCATACTACCAGCTTAGACAGCTTCAAGCTGTCAAGATGGATCTCTTCCGGCAAGCTTCTTTGGAGTTTATCAGACAAGGGGAATTGGAAGTGTAATCCGATGGCAATCTGAATGCAATCATGGGGTTTAACGTTATTGTGTGATAACCCACTACACACAAATTCGGGCAATGGGGAGTCAGTCTGAATGCAATCATGTGGTTTCACGTTATTGCATGATAGACTGCCACACGCAAATTCAGGCAATGGCATGCTATTTTCAGGCAATGGGGAATCAGTTTAAATGCAGTGTGTATTCACGTAATTGTGTGAAACTAGCAACTTTAAGTGAATGCGTTTTGGCCCCACTTTCTTTTCATTCGAATTTAAGAGAAATTCCTCCCGCTTGATAAACTCCTTTGACTTTTTATCAAAATCAGCTGTCTCTAAGTGTTTTCTTCTTTGCAAAAACTTTCACAGCTACTAGCTTGTGTCATTAGAACCTAAGAATAACATAAGCTAGAAGCTATTTGACACATTGGTTGAGGTGGATGAGTTGTTAAATAGTTTTTCTTTCCCGCATATGTTAATGTTGTTATGACTTTACTTTTTGCTAAAGCTGTTAATATATTGGCTGATTGACATAATACAAAATCTGTTGAGCATGTGTTTTTTCTCTGTGTGTGCACAGTTACCAACCGGGCACCGGGTGGCGTTGTCTTCCATCAGTTACATTGGCTGCTCCCTGTCCATCTTCTGTCTGACTATCACACTGGTCACGTTTGCTGTTCTGTCGTGAGTATTTTTACTTTTTCTGCCTCTTCAGTCAATATCACTCTGAAAGTATGGATAGTCATTCTCTCCCTCCATCTCTCCCCCTTCTCTCTTTCTTTCTCACACACATACGCACACACTAGATTCACATTCCATTTCAATCCTATGACAGGATGCCCTCAAGTGTTGACAGTTTCATAAAAGGCTATTAGCGCCTTAAACTTTCTTAATTAGAATCTGCATATATATTTGCAACACTTGGCTAACTTTGGTCTAAATTACTTTAATTTTTTTTTGCAAGTAGGAAGCTCTTTAAATAACAAATTATTTCCTTCCAAGTTGTTCTTCAGTGGTTTTAGCAGCTTCCTTCTTTGTCAATGAGGACTTTAAATGTGAAAGGATGAGACCTGGTTGTGTGATTTTTGAAGTGTATGTTAGAGAGACTGTATTATCAATTAAAAGAATGCAGGTTCTGCTTGTTCCAGAAGTCAAAAAAGGATAGGTATGTAGGTCAGTTGGTCTTGTTGAAGGCAAGAGAGGGGCCACAGGGTAGACTTCAATGCTCCCAAGAGACTCTGAACAAAGATATTGATTTTTATACATAAAAAGATCACAATAGTGCTGGAGCAGACCAAAGGTTCATCTAGTCAAGCATTGTGTTGCCACTGTGGCCAACCAGATGCAGGAGGGATGTCCACAAACAGGACTATAGTGCAATAACACCCTGCCCCCTGCTGAAGCTTAGGGATGTGATGATGATGATATTCTTTATTTATATACTACTCTTTTTCCCAGAACTGGGACCCGGAGTGGCTCACAGCATCAAAAGAACAATACAATTAAAAATATAGCAGTGTGATACATTAAAACAGAATTGTTTTGTTACAATATTAAAATAGATTGCTTACTAACAGAATAAAAATACAGTTTAAAAGATAAAACTGTTTAAAACACTTAAAATGATACAACACGCCAAGCCAGCCCTTTAAAAACATTCTGTTTTAGAAGAGGATGAGTATTTTGAGTATTGTACCGTTATAAATGTTGGATTTGTTTTCGATAATGTTAATAAATTTTATTTTTAATTTAAAAAGCCATTCTGTTTTAAAAGCCTGCCTGCATAAGAAAATTTTAACCAGCTGGTGGAAGGACAGCAAGAAACGGGCCATTCTTTTCTCCCTAGGAAAGGAGTTCCACAGTCTAGGGGCAGCCATAGAGAAGGCCCTCTCTCAAGTCCCCACCAACTGTGCTTGTGATCGGGGTGGGACTGAGAGAAGTGCCTCCCCTGAAGATCTTAGAGTCCAGGATTATTCATAGAGGAAGATACAGTCTGCCAGACAGCCTGGACCTGAGCCATAGAGGGCTTTATAGGTCATAACCAGTACTTTGAATTGTGCCCAGAAACAAACAGGCAACCAGCTGACTCCAGCAGGTCCCTCACCATCCATAGTCAGCTGTCTTAGAGAAGGGACTAAAAACAGAACTCTAGTCCTCCCCCTCAATTTTCTCCCACAAAATACCCATCCAAATTCCTGTTAGCCTTTCTCATTAGAATGATAGAATCAGAAAGCTGGAAGAGACCACAAAGGCCGTCCAGTCCAACCCCATTCAGGAACTCTCAATCAAAGCATCCCCCTTGACAGATGGCCATCCAGCCTCTGTTTAAAGTCCTCCAAAGAAGGAGACTCCATCACACTCCGAGGAAGGAGTGTGTTCCACTGTCGAACAGCCCTTACTGACAGGAAGTTCCTCCTAATGTTGAGGTGGAATCTCTTTTCCTGTAGCTTGTATCCATTGTTCCGGGTCCTGTCCTCTGGAGCAGCAAAAAACAAGCTTGCTCCCTCCTCAATATGACATTCATTATTTTACTATGTTGTTTTTTTTATTGTAACCTGGCCCGATCCTCTGGGGAGAGGTGGGCTATAAATTATTATTATTATTATTATTATTATTATTATTATTATTATCATCATCATTATTATGACATCCCTTCAAACATTTAAACAGGGCTATCATATCACCTCTTAACTTTCTCTTCTCCAGACTAAACATACCCAGCTCCTTAAGGCGTTTCTCATAGGGCATGGTTTCCAGACCCTTCACTATTTTAGTCACCCTGCTTTGGACATACTGCAGTTTCTCAACATCCTTTTTGAATTGTGGTGCCCAGAACTGGATGGAATATTCCAGGTGGGGCCTGACCAGAGCAGAATAGAGTGACATTATTAACAGAGCTTCTGTTAAATGTTTATTGAATTGATTGTGTGTGCTGCAAGGCATGTGCTGCTGCCCCTCCAAGATTGAATTTGAAGGATGGGGCAGCAGGTATATAGAGAGCTGGTTGTTTGTACTCCTCCCCCAAGCCGGTCAGGGGCTCAGCAGAAGTCCTGTCTCTGCAGATCATGTGCTCAGAAAGAACGCACACCCCCCAAAGAATCAAAAGCCCCCAACAATCACGTTTTTAAAAGTGAAAATGTAAAGGATGACCCCTCAAACACAGCTCACAGCTAACAGATCTCCATCTGTTCTCTACTCTGCTCTCTCCTTCAAGATCAAACTATCAGGGGTCTTTATAACCAAAAATGCTGCATGCAGTAATCAAATTCTTTGCATGTAATCCCATAGGAAACCACCATGATTTCACTATCTGGGCTGAACCAAAGCATTTTCCTGCCTGAGACAGAGGACATAATGGTGCACACCTTCATTC
>NC_056531.1:7063175-7148111 GCF_019175285.1 Sceloporus undulatus
ACTCAACTGAAGGCCAAAATGGCAAGAGATCAAAATTTAACCAACGCGGAGTAGCTTCTTTATCCAGTGTCCTACAATCTAACACAACCTCTTAAAATCAATGTTCTTATGCCGCCTTTCGCCCAAAAGGACCCAAGGCAGCTCACAAATAAAAACGCTTAAAAAACTTATTACAATAGACAATTAAACAGCGGTTTGAACTTGCACTGTAATCTCCCTAGAGTACTCGTTTCAGTGTTCTAAGGAATCTTTGAAGCAGGATTGGGGGATGGAATCAAAAAAACCCTCACCCCCAGTGGGTGTGTCCTTTTCCCATGGTGATATGCACCATAAGTGCTTTCTGAGTGCTTCCGGTAAAGGGGGATTCTGGGGGTCAATAAACCCTGTCTTTCCAGGTTAGATTACTGCGTCTTCTCTTAAGGAACTGAAGAGGTTTCCTCCGCGGCAACTGAAATGCTGCCCTAGGCAACAACAATATGAATTGGTTTTCAATTTCCTTGCGCTATCTACTGTCAACACTAGCCTGCCCAATATGGGTGTTATTTGACCTCCGCTCACTCTGCCAGGGACCCAACCAGTCCTTCCGGTGTTCAAAACTTACTGTTGGGGTCCCGTCCATAGAGTCCACAGCTGATTGACTGAACAAGGCAGATCACATGGGCAGCCTCAAAATCAAAGATTAGAGTTCCAACAACATAGCCTTAGTATTATAAATGATCATGCGTCCCGAACCCATCCATCAACAGGGGAAATGGAAAGAGGGTGGGGAACAGAATACCATTCATATCTATACGCCACAGGTACAAAGGTTATGTTTGAAGAGGCCTTAGGTCGTTTATAGAATGGGAGGAAGTACATTTTAGAGGGGCAGGACATGGGCAAAAGTATGTCCTATGGGTTCATTCACAGGAGTAAAACTATTTCCTCTGAAATATGTCATTTTTGACTCTACCTCTCCAGGTCAAAAGGATGGAATGGTGGGACCCCAGATCGTGGAATTACCTATCCCGATTTTACAAATGTTCTGTATAGACTAATGTTTTGAGTGGTAATATTGATTTACAAAAAAATGGACATAGTTCTAGAGGAAATCGTTTTACATAGTTTACCTTGCCATTTGGCATATGGTGCTACATCTTCATTGAATTCTGTATTGATAAAGGATAACCCAGACCCTTGGAATGTGTCAAGAGTTTGGTTTACAGAATGTGAAAACTACCAAGATTATTGGCAGTGAAGAATGTCCAAATTCAGTGTTCAAGCATTCCGATAAAAACGCAAAGGTTACTGTTAATAAGTTGAGGAAAATTTAGGTGTCCTTGAGTGTTTTTATGGGCCTTTTTTAAAATTACATAGCACATGAGAAAATACATTTTTCACTGTTCATATTCTACTTAGGTTGCTAATCATTAATTTACTTAACCCCCCCCCCTACACAAATCACCTATTATTCATTTCAAGTTGCTGCACAAGGTTCATAGAACAAAACAACAAGAAAATAAACCAATCCGGCCCTAATAATATTTTTCTGCCAATTCCTGGGCCTGCCCTAACAATTAATTTTCCTCCGCTCCATTTAGTGTTGTTAATAATAAAGTTAAAGGATAAATGAAATTTTCCCAAACTGTGAACTAATTAAATTATATACATTATGTATAGAATCCTGAAACCAAGGAGCGTAGAAGGAACTGCAAGTGCCACAGGTACAACGTGTGAATGGGCCATCCACCTGCTGTTAAAGAACTCACAAACAGAACAGCCACGTACATTAAAATCACAGAATCATATAGGCTGGAAGAGACCCACGGAACATTTAGTTCAACAAATTCACAACCCCTTGCCATGCAGAACATGCACAAAGCACTCCTGGCAGATGGCCCAGCCGTCCTCTGTTTTAAAAACGTCAGAGACAGAGACTCCAGCAGTCCCTTTGAGGCAGCGTTTTCCATTTGTTAAGGCAACCCTTACTGTCAGGAAGTTCCTCCTCCTAAGGTTGAGGTGGAATCTGCTTGTCCTGTATTTTTGAATCCATTATTCCATCTCCTAGTCAGCCTGGACCAGCAGAAAACAAGTTTGCACCATCCTCACCTCAATTATGACATCCCTTCAATATTTAAGCAATGGCTATCACCCTACCTTTTTCTCCATAACATTAATTAGCTGCAAATATTGCAAAGAGGTGGCCCTAACAACATCATGTGCCCAAATCGTGTCCCCAGTAGTGTATACCAGAGGTTGCCAGCCCCCCCCAAAGCCCATGATAAAGAGACGTTATACCAATAGGTTGTTTTTTGTAAAACAGAAGCTGGCTGGCCATCTGTCTCAGGGGGTAATGTTGTTTGTGTGGTTCCTGCATGCAACCTTGTGGTGTCTTCCACTCTAACAATTCTAATGATGCTATGAAGTCACCTCTTGTAAGCAGATGTTGGACTGCAGCTCCTAGCATTCCTGGCCGGCGGACAAATGCTTGTTTTTGATATAGCTGTGAGCATGTCACCTTCTCAAGATCACCCAATAGGTTTTTACTACATGGCAAGACTTCTAATTTTCCATCCTGGCAGCCAAATTCCAACGGGGTCCTCCGTGTCAGAGCCCCCAGCAGTTTGATCACAACCAAATCTATTTCTCCCTGTCATTCTCCTCATTCAGTTCAGCACATCTCTTGCATCTAGTCTCCTGTCATTCTCCTCATCCTTTCAGCCACAATCTGCATCTAATCCCCGGTCCATTCTCCTCGACCATTCAATCAGCCACAGCTACATCTATCCCCTGCCATTCTCCTCATCCATTGCAACAACACATCTACAGCGATCCTCGGTTATAACGCAGGCAGCACTGACGCGGCTTTGGAGCATTGGTCAAAGCCCAACGGGCCCAATGGGCCTGCTCGCGGGCAGGTGCTCCGCACCAACTGATGTGCAAACCAGGGCACGAGCCCCCATTCCCATTGAATGAGTTTGAGCATCCACCACGTTTTTTCGTCGTAACGTGAGGGCTGGAAACGAAACCCCTGCATAAGACAGGGGGGACAGTACATCTAATTACCTGGTCATCTCGCCTCATCTCTTAGCCACATCAAAATCTGTTATCCGATGTCAGAGCCCCCAGAGCATAACATTTCATCTTGTACTGAAATGGAGCCCAGAAGTTGAGAGCTTCCCATTTCTGAAACAAGTATTGTATGGTCGTCCGCTGTGAACAAACACTGTGGAGGGTAAGGGAGATTAGATCAGGTTTAATAGACGTGGGGAAGCATGAACCCTCTGTCTACCCCCTGGCTGCTGATCAAATTCATAACCGAGGCTTGAAAGGTTCTTTGTTAAAACTATTAAATTACAACAAATCTTAACCGGCACTACTCAACGTTCCCATTATACCACCAATCTCCCCACAGTAACTTTCCCTCAGTACCAAAATAACAAAATCGAGCTTTGGGGTTTGTAAAATTACAATGCTACAAGCTCTGGCACATAGGACAAAATTCCGTCTCTCTCATCCATCTCCTTGTCACTCCCTTCAACCCCAGAGAGGAAAAAATTCAGCCTGGAAAGAAAAGTGTGAACAAGGCACACTGGAGTTATCCATCAACCACACCAGGAGATTGCTGGAATTTGCAGACCAGCTTGTGAAAAGGTTTGTGTGGGGGGAAAAAAAATGCAGCACACAGTGGATTTATTAAAAATCTATCCTGTGCAAGAATAGTTACCCATAAAACAAGAGGTTTGCGCCCCAACTTTTGGGCGAAAAAGAATGTAAAAACCCACAGGAAAAAGCCAAAGAATCTTGTAATCTTTTGATTAAGTATAAAATAATAAAAAATTTACATAAATAAAAGATTTAGACTGTGAAGTCGAAGGCTTTCATGGCTGGCATCCATAGTTTTTTTGGGGTGTTCGGGCTATGTGGCCATGTTGTAGAAGAGTTTATTTGTGACGTTCACTCCTCTGCCATGCCAGCATTCTGCCTCAAGATGCCAGCCATAGATGCTGGCAAAATGTCAGGAATAACTTTTCTAGAACATGGGCAACATGAACCCCACAAAAAACCCAAAACCTAAAGATTTAGACCTTACCCAGCACCTACAACAAATGCAAAGCACATGAACCAATAATAATTCCTCTTCCGCAGTTTAGCAATTTAGGCAACTACACTAAACTATAAAATGACTTAAAATTTATGCTTCATCGCAGAAAAACTGACTTAATTGCTTGCTCAATTACAGTTATTCGTAGTTAACTTTAAGGAGAAAGAAACCAATTAAAGGTAGTTATTTGTGACCATTGACTTACAATGCCATGAAGAGCTTCACACAATAACCACTTCCTGATAAAAGGAAACTTTGGTTGATGACTATTGGTCTCCCATAAGTCCATAGATGGTCCAAAATTTCAGCTGCTTTTCACAACATCAGGCATAAATTTTCCTAAGAAGGAAAGAAGCAGGGTGAGGGGGATACCACGGTCCCTTAGCTAACCTAGGGCCCGAACAGACAGGCCAAATAAAGCTGCTTCGGGTCACTTGGAAGTATGAGATTTAAATATATCATGTTCCCAAAGGGCTGAAGCTGTGCCAAAGCCACGCTCCAATCCTAAGGACTGGATGTGGCTTTGGTGCTGCTTCTGGCCTTTAAGATGCGTTTGTCATTAAACAGCATACCTCCAATGACCCGACAGAAGCATGTATTTTGGCCTGTCTGTTCGGGCCCTCATCTGTTAGATTTCCACAGAAGGAATATAGTCATGACAAAGCAGCCCACTCAATCAAATCAAACTCCCTGGTACATTTGAGATATATATCTTATCCGTGTTTCTTCATGCCTTTCTTCGAACACTTTCATACTACTCTCGGAAAGCCATTTTTATCTGCTTTAAAATTAGAGTTTCAGTGCTGAACAAGACAAAAAAAAAACTTACCCCATCCATGCCATAATAGTACAAATGCTTGCTTTTTGTGTTTCTTCAGACCAATACGTTGATTACCATTATAGAGATGAAAGCCTCCACCAGCATCCAAGCAAATGCACTCAGGAAGAAGAAGTGGAGAGAAATAGCCAGGATTTACAGGGCACCTACAAGTAGACAGAAAAGAGATTCCACCCAACATTTAGGAAGAACGTCCTGACAGTAAGAGCTGTTTGAATACACTGGTGGTGGCGTCTCCCTCGTTAGAGGTTTTTAAACAAGGTTGGATGGCCATCTGTTTGACTGAGCGGTTCCTGCATGGAGGGAGTTGGGGGCTGGCCCTTGTGATCTCTTCCAACTGTATGAATTCTGTGATTCTAGACAAGTAAGCAAAATGATATCAAAAATCCACAACAGGCTGAAATTCAAAAGCATACACGTTTTACAATAGAATAAACATTTATAATGATTGTAGTAAATGCCCCTACTATATCACATATGTTTTTTTTTCAACATCTCTATAACACCATATCAGATTACCCCAAATATCTCATGTTTTGTGTGATTTGTTTGTTTTTAGTCTCATATTCGATGTTTGTGACTGAAGCAGAACTTGGAAAAAGCCACTAAAGTAGCTGCCATGCTGGCTGATATTTTTGGAAGCTGTGATCCAATAATAATGTTCCAAATTTCGGTTTAAAACCTTGCCACTAAGCATTGTTTTCATGGTTGACTTGAACTTTGGTAGTAGGTCTGAGCTGAAAAACAGTTGGGCGGGAGCCACCAAGTAAGGATGTGACCTCTATTGTTGCAGTTCGCTAAACATATGAATGGATAATTTTGTATGTATTAACAGAATTGCCACATGAAGAAATTGCCATGATAAAGCCAGCTCCACGGCATTCTTCAGATTGGCAACAACTAGCTAAGGCTGCCGGAACTTTCAGTCCAACAATAGCGGGAGGGCATATGTTACGATAATTAACACCGTACTGTTACAGCCAGTTCTTGGCGGTCTGTCCTGCGCCATTGTTGGATATTATTAGTTTTAAACATTGTGACTTTTAATTCTTTTAGTTTTATTGTTTTGTTTATCAATTTAGTTTTAATGTTGTGAACTGCCTTTGGTCCTACACTGGATGAAAGGCAGCATATAATGCAATGAATAAATAACTAAATAAAACAAAATTATTTCCTAGTTTCAATCAAGCATACTACAACACATTATATTGAGGTCGGAAAAGGCTGTTGCAGGAAACGATCCCACTGTAGAATCATTTATTACACTTGATTATATATATACAGATTTGTCGAATAAAGAAAAATTTCTCCATCTTCTTTGTTTTTTCTTCTTCTTGTTTTCCTCAAATATTAAGATAAATATTACAGGAATAACACTATCTGTGCAGATGGCTACCCTTTTTTCAAACTTACCGTGCCAGGATAACTGGAAACTTATAAAAGCAAAATCTGAGCGACCAATATAGCGAAGGACAAGTTGGCATGAATGTGGTAGCGCTGGTTACGAATGGTACTAACCGACCTGTGGAAAGAAATTGGTTAGTACTACAGGAGGAATGTTACATTCACAATTATTCCATGGGAGTCAGTTTCTTAATCTTTTACTCTTCATTTTGGAGTATGATAGAGTTGATTAGAGTTTCCAATGCACACTACCCAAAAAAATTAGTGTAAATTAAGACTTCAGTCCTATGCACATTTACTTTCTATACAATATGCATGGGATTGGCATCTGGGTAACATCTACATGGTTAGGGCGAATTTCTCTAACAAAGTAAATCAGGCTAGCTGGTAATGACTAAAATAAAAAGTCATTCAATACACAAGGCGAAGTGAAGGCACAAAATGGAAGAGGCTGTCATCATAAGAGTGTCACTCAAAGGACAGTAGTAAACAGATTGCAGACCACAATTAACATTATTTTTTTCACCAATGGCTATGCTTGCTAGAGCTATCTGTGGAAAACAACCAGGTGCAAATTTGGTGCAGAATAAATTCCAGATTGTGAAAGGGCTGCAAAACTGCATGGTTTTTGAAGTCTTTCTCACGGGAGAACAAAATTGCTACAATTACTTGGTGCGTCCTTTGAGAAGAACTGAGGGGGGATACAGGACAGGCGGCTCCATGCCACCTGTTTTGCCCCTCGTCGGTGCTGTGGCGAGCTGCACGGCGTGGCACCGATGCTCCCCTAAAAAGGAGCGCTCTTTTTAAAGGCGTCATAATGGCGCTCACATGCCATGACAATGCTGCTTCCAGTGAGCCCATTTAGGTGCTGGATGCCATGAGTCTGTCAGGCACCTGTGTGGATGGGGGTGTGGCACGATGATGCACAGTGACGAAAGTAGGGCTGGGTGGTGTATGGATGCCCAGCCCTACGAACCCTAAAAGCACCAGTCTGTACCAGTCTGGCTTTAGGGAGGGATAACGGAGTGGAGACGGCCATGTTGCCTTGGTTGATGACTCCGTCTGGGCATCGACAGGGGAAGTAAGGACCCTGTGGTACTCTTAGACAGCTCACTGGCTTTCCATACATAGACGGTGGTAGCCTTTGGAATGCCTGAGGGATTTAGGGATCAGGGGCACTGCACTCCAGTGCCTCTGTTCCTATCTCTTGGGCAGATTCCAGATGGTGAAGCTGGGGACAGTTGCTCTTCCAAGAGAGAATGACATCTGGCATCCTCTCAAGGCACCATTCTGTCCCTCATGCTGGGGGATAGTTCTCAGTTTGGGAGTACTTCGGGATCCGTCTCTACAGTGTCATCTCAGGTAGATGCGACGGCCAGAAGTGATTGGTACCACTTGGTTGATACGCCAACTGTGTCTCTTCCTAGACTGAAGGACCTAGAGGCAGTAGTACATGCTCTGGTAACCTCTCATCTTGGTTTCTGTAATGCGCTCTACATGGGGCTACCTGTACCAAGTTCGGAAGCTTCAGTTAGTGCAAAATATGGCAGCCAGATTGGTCACCGGTTCTTCAAGGTTTGAACCATATAACACCCATCTAAAAGATCTTCATTGCTCCAAATCTGCTTCCGGCACAATACAAGGTGTTGGTTATCACTTAAAAAGCCCTACATGGCTTGGGGCCCGAGTATTTACGGGACCTGCCATCTCCCTATACAATCGCCGCTGCACTCTTAGAACAATGGGGAAGGACCTGTTGGAAGTAACAACTAAATATGCTTCAACTTCCCAAAGAGCCTTCACAGTAGCTGCTCCAAGATTGTGGAACAGCCCTCCCGGAAGAGATCTATCTTACCACCCTCCTTCGAAACTTCAGGAGCACAGTTAAGACGGAGCTGCTTCCAGAGAGCATACCCACCTGATTTAATGTAAGACACGGTCCACCTCCTGAAGGGGATGAGTACACCTTACCCTATTCCAACGTCGCTTTGTGATATTAGTTTGTAATTGCTAGTTTTGTTGTGAGCTACTGCTTTTATTGAATTGGGGTGTTTATTCTGGATTGTATTTTAAACTGTTGGTGATCCCCCTCGATGCAACGGGAGAGGCAGAAAATATACAATAATTTTATTGTTATTATTATTATGGAAAAATTACACAACTTGTTGAAATACTGCCCCCACATAAATTACAAAAGACAAGTAGTACTGGAGTGATGACAGCTGTATATTCATACACCTGAACATTAAACTTACAAAAATTTAAAATGCAGCCTTCTAGAAGGCAGCTAGGGAAAATGTTCTAAGGGAACCAACTGATTGTCTGTTGCTGCAGACAAAGCATAACATAAAGATCAGGCATCCGCCCCCGAAAATACTCAGTCCGGGACTGTGATTTCTCCAACACATGTCCTAATAAGCCTGGCTCTCTATCAACAAGGTCAGAAAAATAATTTTTAATGAGGCTGGTGCCATGTCAAATCAAATATGACTAACATTCCGATATATTATCTTCTTAATAGCAGCGATCCCTTGATGTCTGTTTAAGTCTTTTGATGGACACTGACACCCACAGGCATCACAATTGTCTCTGGTGTTCAGTGAAATTAAAGAAGCAAGATGTGCCCTGTCTTAAAAACAGCCAGCCTTTTTTCCGTTTATTGGCTGGCTGTTTAAGAAAAACCAACTTAGTCTTCACTCAAAAAGTAAATACAATGTTTAAAAATACCGGTGAAACGGCCTACTCTGAAACCTTTGTGCACACAGTTCTGTCGAGATTCTTTCTAGTATGGTATTTCCATTGTGTGGGTGTCCAGTCGTGCACCAGCAAAGATAATATGACTGCATCTCATTAGCCTTTTGCTGCAAGATGTGCAAGCACAATGGGGGAAAAACACACTTCCACAATGAATTCAAAGGACTGGATACAATAGTACAATATGCATGCTTGAACTGAAGATCAAAAATTCCAGTATTCTCTGAAGGGGCCAGCCACAGATGCTGGTGAAACATCAGGAAGAAACTACTCTTCTAGTACATGGCCACACAGCTTGAAAAACCCCACAAAAAACTAGGATGCAGGTCCATGAAAGCCTTCGACCTCACATTAAAACATCCGTTTATCTAGAATCACGATCACAAATCAAAGGGGCCATTCAGACTACCTTTGAACCGAATTGTTACCCCCGATTAGAAGTCGGAAGTTCCCATTTGCACGGGAGGGATTTAGGCAGAGGGTGGGCAGAGGGCAGAACATGCCTCCCCCTTGCAGGCAGCTCTCTCTCTCTCTCTCTCTCGTCTCTCTCCTCTTTGTAATTTTATTTTTGACAGATTATGTGAATGCTTGTTCTATAGGTTGATATACATAGATAGAATGTATATGCTTGTGCTACATTTCCCTTTCATTTGCTTGTGCCGGCATGGCACCTCACTTTGCCAAGTGGCATTTTGAAAAATTGTTTTTTTTTGTGTTGTGTGACAGAAATGCGAAGCTTGTGTTTTCCTTTAAAATTTGGCAAATTGTACAATGTGGAATGCTTTTGCTACATATGTGTATGTGTATGTAAGGCCATTCTGGGGTGGCAATCGGAGGGAAGCAAGGAAAGAGGATGCCAGATGGCATTCTGAGGTGAGGTATTATATTATTTATTATTATGTGACAGTTATGCGCTGCTTTGGGCTGGAAGGGAAGGGAAGAGAATGGCATGGAGGAGGGAGGCAAGGGCTTCGGAGGTGGCATTAGGGCTTGAAGGAAGGAAGGGAAGAGGTTCCAAGAGGAGGCAATGCTGGCTGGAAGCGACAGGGAGCTAGAGGCTGGCATTCAGAGGGAAGGCTGTGGGAACCCATGACTTTGGGGGAGTCACACTCTCCAGCCTCAGGGGAAAGGCAATGGCAAATCTCATCGGAACCAATCTTGCCAAGAAAACCCCAGGATGGGGTCATTTTAAGGTTGCCATAACTGTAATGACCAAATACACACACAACACACACACACACCTGGAGGTTTTTAAATTTGACAAGTTACAGAATATGCGCACTGCCACCAGTTTTTTTTTTTTAAAGGAGGGGGGAAGCACCCATTCGGTTGGCCAATGGTTGTAGGCATGTCACCTTGACGAAAGCGGAAGTGAATTTGATTAACAACAAAAGAGCTCCCTTTAAACGGTACAGCAAATGTGAACTTCAGAGGAGCAAATGCATCGATCGAGGTAAGGTAGTACAAACTTCTTCTGAGCAGATTCGGTATGGGGGCAACCAGATTGCCTAATCTATCCAGGGCAAATGAGCGAGTGGGAATGGGGCCAAAGTGACAGAAAAAAAAGCCAGATTGAAGCAACTTGACCAGGCTGGGTGCTGGGGAGGGCCATGGGATACACCTGAGCTTTTTTTCCTAAGCATTTGAACATTCCACCTCAGGAAACAGAAGTTTAAGTGCCACCAGCTTTGCTCTCACTCTCTGAGCAACCCTGTAGCCCTCAAGTGTTACAAAGCAACCATCTCACTGTCAGTGCTGAAGTAATATTCAACTGCCAACCCAGACAGTTTCAGAACATACATGGAATGTGACAGTGAGATGGTATGCTTTGTAACACTTGAGGGCTACAGGGTTGCTCAGAGAGTGAGAGACAAGCTGTGTGGCACTTAAACTTCTGTTTTCCATGATGGTGGAATGTTCAAATGCTTAGGGGAAAAAAGCTCAAGGTGTATCCCATGGCCCTCCTCCAGCACCTGCAGCCTGGTCAAGTTGCTTCAATCTGCTTTTATTATTCTGTCACTTTGGCCCCATTCCCACTCGCTCATTTGCCCTGGATAGAATTAGGCAGATCTGGTTGCCCCCATACCGAATCTGCTCAGAAAGAAGTTTGTACTACCCTTTACCTCGATCGATGCAATTTGCTCCTCTGAAGTTCACATTTGCTGTACCGCTTTAAAATGGAGCCTCCTTTGTTGTTAATCAAATTCACTTCCGCTTTCGTCAAAGGTGACATATCCTACAACCATTGGCCAACCGAATGGGTGCTTCCCCCCTCCTTTAAAAAAAAACTGGTGGCAGTGTGCGCATATTCTGTCAACTTGTCAAATTTAAAAACCTCCAGGTGTGTGTGTGTGTTGTGTGTATTTGGGTCATTACAGATTATGGCAACCTTAAAATGACCCCATCCTGGGATTTTCTTGGCAAGATTGGTTCCGATGAGATTTGCCATTGCCTTTCCCCTGAGGCTGAGAGAGTGTGACTCCCCCCAAAGTCATGGGTTCCCACAGCCTTCCCTCTGAATGCCAGCCTCTAGCTTCCCCTTCGCTTCCAGCCCAGCATTGCCTCCTCTTTGGAACCTCTTCCCTTCCCTTCCCTTCAAGCCTAATGCCACCTCCGAAGCCCTTGCCTCCCTCCCTCATGCCATTCTCTTCCCTTCCCTTCCAGCCCAAAGCATGCACATAATCTGTCACAATAATAATAATAATAATAATAATAATAATAATAATAATAATAATACCTCACCTCAGAATGCCATCTCTGCATCCTCTTTCCTTGCTTTCCCTCCGATTGCCACCCCAGAATGCCTTACATACACATACACATATGTAGCAAAAGCATTCACACATTGTATCAATTTGCCAAATTTAAAAGGAAACACAAGCATTCGCATATTCTGTCACACACACACACAAAAAAACAATTTTTCAAAAATGCCACTTGCAAAGTGAGGTGCCATGCCGGCAGCAAGCAAATGAAAGGGAAATGTAGCACAAGCATATACATTCTATCTATGTATATCAACCTATAGAACAAGCATTCACATAATCTGTCAAAAATAAAATTACAAAGAGAGAGAGAGAGAGAGAGAGAGAGAGAGAGAGAGAGCTGCCTGCAAGAGGGGAGGCATGTTCTGCCCTCTGCCCACCCTCTGCCCTAAATCCCTCCCGTGCAAATGGGAACTTCCGACTTCTAATCCGGGTAACAATTCGGTTCAAAAGGTAGTCTGAATGGCCCCTTTGATTTGTTGATCGTGAATTCTAAGATAATAAGGATAGTTTTAATGTGAGGTCGAAGGCTTTCATGGACAGCATCCATAGTTTTTTGTGGGTTTTTCAAGCTGTGTGGCCATGTACTAGAAGAGTTTCTTCCTGATGTTTCACCAGCATCTGTGGCTGGCATCTTCAGAGAATACTGGAATTTTTGATTCTTCAGTTCAAGCATGCATATTGTACTATTGTATCCAGTCCTTGAATTCATTTGGAAGTGTTTTTTTCCCCATTGTTGATGCACATCTTGCAGCAAAAGAGCTAATGAGATGCAGTCATATATATCTTTTGCTGGTGCACGACTGGACACCCACACAATGGTAAAATACCATTCTAGAAAGAATCTCGACAGAACTGTGTGCACAAAGGTTTCAGAGTAGGCAGTTCACCGGTATTTTTAAACATTGTATTTACTTTTTGAGTGAAGACTAAGTTGGTTTTCTTAAACAGCCAGCCAATAAATGGAAAAAAGGCTGGCTGTTTTAAGACAGGGCACATCTTGCATTTTTAATTTCACTGAACACCAGAGACAATTGTGATGCCTGTGGGTGCTCAGTGTCCATCAAAAGACTTAACAGACATCAAGGGATAGCTGATATTAAGAAGAATAATATCAGGAATGTTAAGTCATATTTGATTTGACATGGCACCATCCTCATTAAAAATTATTTTCTGACCTTGTTGATAGAGAGCCAGGCTTATTAGGACATGTGTTGGAGAAATCACAGTCCAGACTGGAGGTATTTTCGGGTCGGATGCCTGATCTTTATGTTATGCTTTGTCTGACAGCAACAGACAATCAGTTGGTTCCCTTAGAACATTTTCCCCTAGCTGCCTTCTAGAAGGCTGCATTTTAAATTTTTGTAAGTTTAATGTTCAGTTGATGAATATACAGCTGTCATCACTCCAGTACTACTTGTCTTTTGTAATCATTATGTGGGGGCAGTATTTCAACAAGTTGTGTAATTTTTCACTAATAATAATAACAATAAAATTTATGTATATTTTCCTGCCTCTCCCAGTTGGATCGAGGTGGGATCACAACAGTTTAAAATACAATCCAGAATAAAACACACCAATTCAATAAAAGCAGTAGACTAACAACAACTAGCAATTACAAACTAAATATCATAAAGCGACGTTGGAATAAGGGGTAAGGATGTACTCATCCCATTCAGGAGGTGGAACCGTGTCTTACATAAAATCAGGTGGGTATGCTCTCTGGAAGAGCTCCGTCTTAACTGTGCTCCTGAAGGTTTCGAAGGAGGTAGTAAGATAGATCTCTTCCGGGAGGCTGTTCCACAATCTTGGAGCAGCTACTGTGAAGGCTCTTTGGGAAGTTGAAGCATATTTAGTTGTTACTTCCAACAGGTCCTTCCCCATTGTTCTAAGAGTGCAAGGCGGATTGTATAGGGAGATGCAGTCCTGTAAATAACTCGGGCCCAAGCCATGTAGGGCTTTAAAGGTGATAACCAACACCTTGTATTGTGCCCGGAAGCAGATTGGGAGCCAATGAAGATCTTTTAAGATTGGTGTTATATGGTCAAACCTTGAAGAACCGGTGACCAATCTGGCTGCCATATTTTGCACTAACTGAAGCTTCCGAACTTGGTACAAGGGTAGCCCCATGTAGAGAGCATTACAGAAATCAAGATGAGAGGTTACCAGAGCATGTACTACTGCCTCTAGGTCCTTTCAGTCTAGGAAGAGACACAGTTGGCGTATCAACCAAAGTTGGTACCAATCACTTCTGGCCGTCGCATCTACAGTACTTGAGATGACAACTGTAGAGACGGATCCAGAAGTACTCCCAAACTGAGAACTTCATCCCCCAGCATGAGGGACAGAATGGTGCCTTGAGGGATGCCAGATGTCAGTTCTCTCTTGGAAGAGCAACTGTCCCCAGCTTCACCATCTGGAATCTGCCCAAGAGATAGGAACAGAGGCACTGGAGTGCAGTGCCCCTGATGCCTAACTCCCTCAGGCATTCCAGAAGGATACCACCGTGTATTGTATGGAAAGCCAGTGAGCTGTCTAAGAGTACCAACAGGGTCATACTTCCCCTGTCGATGCCCAGACGGAGATCATCAACCAAGGCGACCATGGCCGTCTCCACTCCGTATCCCTCCCTAAAGCCAGACTGGTACAGACTGGTGCTTTTAGGGCTTCGTAGGGCTGGGCATCCATACACACCCAGCCCTACTTTCGTCACCTGTGCATCATCTTGCCACACCCCCATCCACACAGGGTGCATGACAATGACTCATGGGCATCCAAGCACCTAAATGGTGCTCACTGGAAGCAGCATTGTCATGGCATGTGAGCGCCATTATGACGCCTTTAAAAAGAGCAGCTCCTTTTTAGGGAGAGCATCGGTGCCACGCCGTGCAGCTCGCACAGCACCGATGAGGGGCAAAAACAGGTGGCATGGAGCCGCCTGTCTGTATCCCCCCTCAGTTTCTTCTCAAAGGAAGCACCAAGTAATTGTAGCAATTTTGTTCCTCCTGTGAGAAAGACTTCAAAAACCATGCAGTTTTTGCAGCCCTTTCACAATCTGGAATTTATTCTGCACAAAATTTGCACCTGGTCGTTTTCCACAGATAGCTCTAGCAAGCATAGCCATTGGTGAAAAAATAATGTTAATTGTGGTCTGCAATCTAGTTTATACTGTCCTTTGAGTGACACTATTATGATGACCAGCCTCTTCCATTTTGTGCCTTCACTTTCTGCCTTTGTGTATTGAATGACTTTTATATTTTAGTCATACCAAGCTAGCATGATTTACTTTGTTAGAGGAAATTTGCCCTAACCATGTAGATGTTACCCAGATGCCAATCCCATGCATAATTGTATAGAAGTAAATGTGCATAGGACTGAAGTCTTAATTTACAAGCTAATTATTTTGGGTCATTGTGCATTGGAAACTCTAATCAACTCTATCATACTCCAAAATGAAGAGTAAATGTAAGAAACTGACTCCCATGAGGAATAATTGTGAATGTAACATTCCTCCTGATAGTACTAACCAAATTTCTTTCCACAGGTCGGTTAGTACCATTCGTAACCAGCGCTACCACATTCATGCCAACTTGTCCTTCGCTATATTGGTGGCTCAGATTTTGCTTCTTATAAGTTTCCAGTTTAATCCTGGCACGGTAAGTTTGAAAAAAGGGTAGCATCTGGCAAGATAGTGTTATTCCTGTAATATTAATCTTAATATTTGAGGAAAACAAGAAGAAGAAAAAACAAAAAGAAGATGGAGAAATTTTTCTTTATAGACAAATCTGTATATATATAATCAAGTGTAATAAATGATTCTACAGTGGGATCTTTTCCTGCAACAAGCCTTTTCAGACCTCAATATAATGTGTTGTAGTATGCTTGAAACTAGAAATAATTTTGTTTTTATTTAGTTATTTATTCATTGCATTTATATGCTGCCTTTCATCCAGTGTAGGACCAAAGGCAGTTCACAACAATAAAACTAAATTAGATAAAACAAAACAATAAAACTAAAAGAATTAAAAGATCACAATGTTTAAAACTAATAATATCCAAACAATGGCGCAGGACAGACCGCCAAGAAATGGCTGTAACAGTACTGTGTTACTTTATCGTAACATATGACCCTCCAGCTATTGTTGGACTGCAAGTTCCGGCAGCCCTTAGCTAGTGTTGCCAATGCTGAAGAATGCCGTGAGCTGCTTTATCATGGCAAATTTCATGTGGCAAATTTCTGTTAATACATACAAAATTATACATTCATATGTTTAGCGAACTGCAACAAATGAGTGTCACATCCTTACTTGGTAGGCTCCCGCCAACTGTTTTTCAGCTCAGACCTACTACAAAGTTCAAGTCAACCATGAAACCATAGCTTAGGGCAAGGATTTTAAACCAGAAATTAGGAACATTATTATTGGATCACAGCTTCCAAAAATCATCAGCCAGCATGGCAGCTACTTTAGTGGCTTTTCCAAGTTCTGCTTCAGTCACAACATCTGAATATGAAGACTAAAAACACAAATCACACAAACATGAAGATATTTGGGGTAATCTGATATGGTGTTATAGAGATGTTTGAAAAAACATATGTGATATAGTAGGAGGCATTTACTACAATCATTATAAAAATGTTTATCTATTGTAAAACGTGTATGCTTTTGAGATTTCAGCCTGTTGTGGATTTTGATATTCATTTTGTTACTTTGTCTAGAATCACAGAATCATACAGTTGGAAGAGATCACAAGGGCCATCCACTCCAACTCCCTGCCATGCAGGAACTCTCAGTCAAACAGATGGCCATCCAACCTCTGTTTAAAAACCTCTAAAGAGGGAGACGCCACCACCAGTGTATTCAAACAGCTCTTACTGTCAGGACGTTCTTCCTAATGTTGAGGTGGAATCTCTTTTCCTGTCTACTTTGTAGGTGCCCTGTAAAATCCTGGCTATTCTCCTCCACTTCTTCTTCCTGAGTGCATTTGCTTGGATGCTGGTGGAAGGCTTTCATCTCTATAGTATGGTAATCAAAGTATTTGGATCTGAAGAAAGCAAGCATTTGTACTATTATGGCATTGGATGGGGTAAGTTTTTTTTTTTGTCTTGTTCAGCACTAAACTCTAATTTTAAAGCAGATAAAATGGCTTTCCGAGAGCTAGTATGAAAGTGTTCAAGAAAGGATGAAGAAACAGGATTAAGATATATAATCTCAAAATGTACAAAGGGAGTTGATTTGATTGAGTGGGCTGCCTTTGTCATGAACTATATTCCTTCTTGTGGAAATCTAACAGAATGAGGGCCCGAACAGACAGGCCAAAATAATACTGCTTCGGGTCACTTTGGAGGTATGCTGTTTAAATGACAAACGCATCTTAAGAGGCCAGAAGCAGCACCAAAGCCACACTCCAGTCCTTAGGATTGGAGCGTGGCTTTGGCACAGCTTCCAGCCTTTTGGGACACATGCATAATTTAAACATCATACTTCCAAAGTGACCCGAAGCAGCTTTATTTTGGCCTGTCTGTTCGGGCCCTAGGTTAGCTAAGGGACAGTGGTATCCCCCTCACCCTGCTTCTTTCCTCTCTTAGGAAAATTATATGCCTGGCATGTTGTGAAAAGCAGCTGAAATTTTGGACCATCTATGGACTTAATGGGAGACCAATAGTCAGATCAACCAAAGTTTCCTTTTATCATGGAAGTGGTATTGTGTGAAGCTCTTCATGGCATTTGGAAGTCAATGGTCACAAATAACTACTTTTAATTGGTTTCTTTCTCCTTAAAGTAAATTACGAATAACTGTAATTGAGCAAGCAATTAAAGTCAGTTTTTCTGCGATGAAAGCATAAATTTTAAGTCATTTTTATAGTTATGGGAGTAGTTGCCTAAATTGTCTAAACTGCGGAAGAGGAATATTATATGGTTCATGTGCTTTGCATTATGTTGTAGGTGCTGGGTAAGAGTCTAAATCTTTAGGTTTTGGGTTTTTTGGGGGTTATGTGGCCATGTTCTAGAAAAGTTTATTCCTGACATTTTGCCAGCATCTATGGCTGGCATCTTCAGAGAATGCTGGCATGGAAGAGAGTGAAACGTCACAAATAAACTCTTCTAGAACATGGCCACATAGCCCGAAAACCCCACAAAAAACTATGGATGCCAGCCATGAAAGCCTTCGACTTCACAGTCTAAATCTTTATTTATGTAAATTTTTTATTATTTTATACTTAATCAAAAGATTACAAGATTCTTTGTGCTTTTTCCTTTGTTTTTTACATCTTTCTGCCCAAAAGTTGGCGCAAAACTCTTGTTTTATGGGTAAATATTCTTGCACAGAGAATAGTATTTTTAATAAAATACACTGTGTGCAATTTTTTTCCCCCAAACAAACTTTTCACAAAGCGGTCTGCAAATTCCAGAAATCTCATGGTGGTTGATGAGATAACTCAGTGTGCCTTGTCACACTTTCTTTTCCAGGATGAATTTTTTTTCCTCTCTGGGGTTGAAGTGACAAGGAGATGGATGAGAGAAGACGGAATTTTGTACTATGTGCCAGAAGCTTGTAGCATTTTAATTTTACAAACCCCAAAGCTACGATTTTAGTTATTTTTGAGACAGAGGGAAAAGTTACTTTTGGAGATGGTTGGTATAATGGTAACTGTTGAGGTAGTGGCCTTAAGACTATTGTTGTAATTTAATTATTTTTAAAAAGTAACCTTTCAAGCTCTGGTTATGAATTTGATCAGAGCCAGGGTAGTAACAGAGAGGTTCATGCTTCCCCACTGTCTATTAAACCTGATCTAATCTCCCTTACCCTCCACAGCTGTTTGTCTCACAGGGAAGAATACAATACTTGTTTCAGATAACTGGAAGCTCTCCAACTTCTGGGCTCCATTTCAGTAAAGATGAAATGTTATGTATGGGGGCTCTGACATGGAGAACAGATGTAGATGTGGCTGAAAGAGATGAGGAGAATGACAGGAGAATAGATGTACTGTCCACCCTTGTCTTATGCAGGGGATTCGTTCCAGACCCCTCCACGTACGAGAAAAAACGTGGATGCTCAAACTCCATTCAAATGAATGGGGCTCGTGCCCATGGTGGCACAGCAGTGCGTGCGGAGCACATGCCACGCGAGCACGGCCCATTGGCCCCGTGCGGCTTTGACCATATGCTCAAAGCCGCGTATAGTGCGCCTGCGTATAACAGAGGATAGATGTAGATGTGGTTGAAATGGATGAGGAGAATGACAGGGGGATAGATGTAGATGTGGCTGAAATGGACGAGGAGAATGACAGGAGGATAGATGCAGATGTGGCTGAAATGGATGAGGAGAATGACAGGAGAATAGATGCAGATGTGGCTGAACTGGATGAGGAGAATGACAGGAGAATAGATGTAGTTGTTGATCAAACGGATGGGGGCTCTGACATGGAGGACCCCGTTTGAATTTGGCTGCCAGGGATGGGAAAATAGAAGGCTGCCATGTAAACCTACTGGGTGATCTTGAGAAGGTGACATGCTCACAGCTATATCAAAAACAAGCATTGTCCGCAGGCCAGGAATGCTAGGAGCTGCAGTCCAACATCTGCAGAGGTGACTTCATAGAATCATAGAATTGTAGAGTTGGAAGACACCACAAGGTGCCATGCAGGAACACACAAACAAAATACCCCCGACAGATGGCCAGCCAGCTTCTGTTTTAAAAAAAAACCAACCTATTTGGTATCAACGTCTCTTTCTCGTTGGGCTTGCTGGCAACCTCTGGTATACACTACTGGGACACGATTCTGGCACATGCTGTTGTTAGGGCCACCTCTTTGCAATATTTGAGCTAATTAAATGTTTATGGAGAAGAAAAGGTTAAGAGGTGATAGCCATGCTTAAATATTTGAAGGGATGTCATATTGAGGATGGTGCAAACTTGTTTTCTGCTGGTCCAGAGACTAGGAGATGGAAGAATGGATTCAAACTACAGGAAAAGAGATTCCACCTCAACATTAGGAGAAACTTCCTGACAGTAAGGGTTCTTACCAGGAGTGCTTTGGTTGCATGTTACTGCATGGCAAGGGGTTGAACTAAATGTCCGTTGGGTCTCTTCCAGCTATATGATTCTGTGATTTTAAGGCACTGGACTGTTCTGTTTGTGAGTTCTTTAAACAGCAGGTGGATGGCCATTCACATGTTGTACTATGTGGCACTTGCAGTTCCTTCCAGCTCTTGGTTTCAGGATTCTATAATAATGTATATAATAATTTAGTTCACAGTTTGGGAAATGTCATTTTATCCTTTAACTTTACTCATTAACAACAATAAATGGAGCAGAAAATAATTGTTAGGGCAGAATTGGCAGAAAAATAATTATTAGGGCAGGATTGGTTCATTTTCTTGTTGTTTTGTTCTATGAACATTGTTGCAGCACTTGAATGAATAATAGGTGATTTGTGTGTGTGTGGGGGGGGGGGGGTAAGTAAATTAATGATAGCAACCATAAGTAGAATATGAACAGTGAAAAAGTATTTTCTCATGTGCATTGTTATTTTAAAAAATGGCCCATAAAAACACTCAAGGAACCTAAATTCCTAAACTTATTAACAGTAACCTTTTCAGTTTTTATAGGAATGCTTGAACACTGAATTTGGACATTCTTCACTGCCAATAATCTCTGGTAGTTTCACATTCTGTAACCAAACTCTTGACACATTCCAAGGGTCTTTGTTTATCCTTTATCAATACAGATAATGAATATGTAGCACCATATGCCAAATGGCAAGTAAACTATGTAAAACTATTTCCTCTGAAATATGTCCATTTTTTTGTAAATCATATTACCACTCAAAACATAGATCTATACAGAAAATTTGTAAATAGGGATAGGTAACTTCCAAAGATCTGGGGTCCCACCATCCATCCTTTTGGAAATGTGAGAGGTAGAGTAAAAAATGGACATATTTCAGAAGAAATAGTTTACTCCTGTGAATGAACCCATAGGACATACTTTTGCCCATGTCTGCTCTAAAATGTACTTCCTAACATTCTATAATGACCTAAGGCCTCTTCAAACATACACATTTGTACCTGTGGCGTATAGAATATGCATGTATTCTGTCCCCACCCTCTTCCATTTCCCATGTTGATGGAAGGGGTAGGGAAGCATGATAATTTTATAATAGCTAAGTTGCTATTGTTGTTGAAATATATATCTCTTGAATTTTGCAGGCTGCCCACTGTTGATCTGCATTGTCTCAGTAACATCAGCTGTGGAAAGCTATGGGAAGGACAACAAGTAAGTTCTGGAACAAGGAAGGACTGGTTGGGTCCATGGAAGAGTGAGCGGAGTCAAATAACACCAATATTGGGCAGGCTAGTGTTTGACAGTAGATAGCTGCAAGGAATTGAAACCAATTAATATTGTTGTTGCCTAGGCAGCATTTCAGTTTGCAGAGGAAACCTCTTCAGTGCTTCCTTAAGAGAAGACGCCAGTATCTAACCTGGAAAGACAGGGTTTTACTTGAACCCCAGAATCCCTTTTTACCAGGAAGTACTCCAGATAGAACTTATGGTGCATCATCACATGGAAAAGTGACACACACTGGGGGTGAGGGTTTTTGATTCCAGTCCCAACATATCCTGAGTCAAGATGTCCTTAGCACACTGAAAAGAGACTCCTAGGGAGATTACAGTGCAAGTTCAAACAGCTGTTTAATTGTCTTATTGTAATAAGTTTTTAAAGCGTTTTTATTTGTGAGCTGCCTTGGGTCCCTTTCTGGAAGAAAGGCGGCATAGAAATTGATTAAAGAAGGTGTGTAGATGTAGGACATGGATAAAGAGCTACCTCAGGGTTGGTTAACTTTTGAATCTCTAGCCATTTTGGCCTTCAGTTTGAGTCAGCCCACTCAACATGGCCATTAGAAAGGGACTGTGGTTACACTGTGTAATGACTAAACACGGGCCATCCTCCTTGTTGTAAGAGAGTTTTATGGAGAGTTTTCTGGTTCACAGACACAGAGAGGTATTTTAATTGCAGATGGAGATGTATAATAAGTAAGAGCATTTTAATAGGGGTATTTGCTACTTGGGATTTCATGGCTTTCATGAGCTCTGGTGGAGAGCCATCACTTTCACTTCCATTATCTGTATTGAGAAAATCTGAGTAAGGTACTGACTGCTTTCTGTGTGGGGATCATTTCAGTGGGACCGGGTTACTATTTGATTTTTACTGGTCTCTGGGAGTGTATGTCCAAGTATCCTCTCAGTTTAATTATTTCTTGATTTATGTCTTGAAATTCCTCATGAATGTGGTTGGCAGGTGTACTGCCTAGATTGTCGTGGCTTATAGCTGCAGGTTTATGTATGTTTATTGAATTTCTTGTAATAAGGTCACAGATTACTTAATCTTTAAAAACTCTAATAGTTTTGATATAATGTGCTTGCCAAAGGAATTTACCCTTATGAATTAGTCTGTTGGGAATAGATGCCTGATTAAGTCATAAATATGTGTTTGGTTGCTCTAAGGCTGGGTAAATAGTGGTAGGCTTTTAAAATTTTTCTGATGTGACAGTTCAGTAGCTGAGAAAGGAATCTGGTAATTGATTTCTGGGAATTCCAGTTATGTGCCTTGTGGTAAATTTCTAGGAGAAGTTGCTTCTTCTGTAAACATGGCTATATCTGGCTACATTTGGTAGAAGAAATTGAGCAATCTTCCTCCATGTGATCAGCTGCCTTTTTAGCCGCCTGTTCTCCATTAGGGTTTTGCATGTGAAAGTCTTATTAGAATTTCTCCATCTTGTTTGAAATATCATTTAGCTTCTGCAAAACATGAATCAATGTTTCTGCAGACAAAAGGCAAACTTCATGGAAGGGCTGAGCATTATTACTGCCAGTGAATTCTGGGAGTCTGTGTCCATTAGACTTGATTTTCCTTATTTCCTCCCTGTTCTCAGGAGTAATTTATATTCAGACTTTGAAGAACTGGAGAGGCTGTTTTACTTAAATCAGATTTCTATAATGACTTAGGGAGTGGGAAAAGGAGCTGTATTTGCAAATCTGTAACACACGGATTGCGTTGTTTCTGCCGCCAAGCCTCATTTGTTTCTCTGCTTTAAAGCCTTCCTAGTTTTCAGAATTTTAGTGGGGGCTGGTTTGGATTCTTTTTTTTCTCTCCCTTGCATGGCATTTTATGTTGTACAAAGATGATAAGGCCAGATAATGTTAGGAGGCTTATTTGGCAGTTGTTAGTCCGTCGCCATCTTGCCCCACCTTCCCACGATAAATAAATAAATAATTTAAAACACGCTTCTGGGAGTAAATCTCATTGAACCCAATAGGGTTTGCTCCCAGCTAAGTATGTAAGAAAGGTAGCCAGCGTGGTATAGTGGTTTGAGCATTGGACTATGACTCTGGAGACCAGGGTTCAAATACTGGCTCAGCCATGTAAACCCACTGGTTGACCTTGGGTAAGTTACACTCTCTCAGCCTGAAGATGGCAATGGCAAACCCCTCTGAAGAAACTTGGATGATAATCAATGAACTACATCAATGAACTACAACCCATTCTGCACAATAATGCCACTCTTTCAAGGGCTCTTGGTGACAGATCTTTACTCATCTACGGACAGCCTCCAAACCTCAGACAGGTACTCACCTACAGGAAGACACATGGCACAGATGGGGACACAAATACTAAGCCTTGCCACAAACCAAGATGCCAACTCTGCCCACACATTTATCCAGGAAATGTCATCATATTTGTAATGGGCTGGATGAGGGGAAACAAACTCAAGCTGGATCCAGAGAAAACGGAGGTGCTCGTGATAGGTGCCCCTGGTCCAGTGGGGGAGATCTGCCAACCCATCCTTGATGGGGTCACACTCCCCCTGAAAAATGTAGTCCGCAGTTTGGGAGTGCTCCTGGACTCATCTCTACAGTTGACATCTCAGGTGGAGGCGATAGCCAGGAGTGCATGGTATCAGCTTCAGCTGATACGCCAACTGCGTCCCTACCTGGCTCAGGGGGACCTTGAAACAGTAGTACATGCACTGGTAACCTCTCGTTTAGATTTCTGTAATGCGCTCTACATGGGGCTACCTTTGTACCAAGTTTGGAAGCTCCAACTGATTCAGAATGCTGCAGCCAGACTGATCACCAAGACACCGAGATCAGAGCACATTACACCGGTGTTGAAATCTCTACATTGGCTACCAATTAGCATCTGGGCGCAATACAAAGTGTTGGTTATTACCTATAAAGCCCTACATGGCCTGGGCCTGAGTTACTTGAGGGAACGCCTCTCCCTACATAATCTGCCCTGCACTCTCAGGACAACCCAAAACCCAGTTGAAAACCACCTCTTATAAAACATTTTCTGCGATGGCCCCTAGACTTTGGAATAACTTACCGAAAGAGATCCGTCTTATACCTTCTTTGGAAACCTTCAGGAGGGCATTGAAGGCGGGCCTATCCAACGGATCTCCTCTAATCTGATTTTGAACATCTGAATATGATGACTCCATTCTTACAACTGTCAGGAACACTGTAACAACTCTTCCCCTTTTTATTTTATTTTTTATTTTGATTGATGTATTTTATATTATCTATGATTTTATGATGTTTTTACTGTTGTAATCCCGCTTCAATCCAAAGGGAGAAGCGGGAAATATAAATAAATGTTATTATTATTATTATTATTATTATTATTATTATTACAAGACCTAATGGCATTATCCACAATATTAGGGGGAGCTTCACGTGCTCATCCTCCAATGTGATTTATGTCATTCTATGTTCATCAATGCCCGTCAGCATTACATCAGGCAAACAGGCTAGTCTCTGCACCAGAGGATAAATGGACATAAATCATACATTAGGAATGGGAATACACAAAAACCAGTGGCAGAACATTTCAATCTCCTTGGGCATTCCATCTCAGGCCTCAGAACAGCAGAACTACAACGGTAGATTGGAAAGAGAAACAACAGAACTGGAGTTAATCCACAAACTTCAGTCCCTCGGGAATGGATTGAACAAAGAACAAAGTTTTACCTTTGATTTATACATGGTTCAAAGAAAAATCCATAATTTTGGCCCCTAAACCTACCCTCGATTTATACATGAGGTCACCTTATAGTAGAGGATATATGCTAATGCCTGTGGTGAGGTTTACTGTGAAGTCAACATGACTATTTCCTATTTGCCTTGCTACACACCCCTCCATTTCCAGACAACAGTAAAGGCCAGCCAGCAGTAAAGGAACTTGCTCTAAGGAGAGTACATGCAGCCAGGTCTGTGCAATGTTTACTAATAAATAATGCTCATGGTAAGATTTACTTTGAAGTGTAAGTGTTATTTTGGAGTGTTAGGTTAATAAACTCACCTTAAAAAAGGTTTACTTTGGAGTAAATAGGACTACTAACTACACACCACAACAGTTCAGGGCTTTCCAAACACCCTCAAGGGAACTAAAAGGGAGAAGGAAGGAGCTGTATTGTGAAGATCAGCACAATAGGACACAATTTCCCAGCCAAGTGTGGATGAGATTTCATTTTCTCTGTGAATGCAGCTTCTTTGTGTGCACAGACAGGATACTCCAGAGACTCAAAAGAACTGAGTAAGATGATGATCAGTGATAAGCTTAAAGCAAACTGATCTTTCTGTTTTTATTAGCAGCAGAATTAATAGTAGCACTCTCTGGTATTAAATGCTCAGCTAAGACTCTGTCTGAATGGTGACTCTGCACTTCAAATTTCCCTTTGAAATTCTCTCTATTACTTCATTTGCAAATGAAATAAAATGAAAATTCTCACGCCTTTGCAAGCGGGTGCCAAATTGCACAGCTCATAAAAACTTGATTCAAGCATTAAGAAGCTAAAATCCCATATGCTTGATGAACAGCAACGGGCTCTTATCACATCTCTATTGGAAGGCATACTGATTCTGATACTGGGGGCTATACATAGCCATCATGACTAGTAATTGATAGTCTTATCCTCCAAGAACAGTCAGAAGGAGGTGGCAGATGATCTTATTCCTGCTAATCAAAACGTCCTGATGCTTTGCAGACCTTGGCTTCACTGCCTCATTGGTTGGGGTGCATCACAGTTTGTGGGTTCAAGCTTACTGCAAGAGATGAATGGGATTGGATAGAATATTTCATTTTTTTTTAAAGAACAGGTTCACCCTCTTTAGTTCATGGAGCATTTCTTCCCTTTTGTCATATTTATAAACAGCCAGAAGAAATGAATCTGAAATTTTATTGCCGGGTGATAGAAAGAAAAATGTTGTGAGCAAGTTGTTATTTCATAAATGATGTACTACCTTACGCAGCTGTTCAAAATGATAAATTACATCTGTTTCCTTTATGACCCAGCACCCAGGGCCATGTCAAAGGAGGCAACTGCTGCTCTCCCATTGCAATGTGTCTGTCCTAGAGAGAACCTAGCCCACCCAAGGCTGCTGCAGATGAAGGGAAAAGCAGTCTGGTTGTGCCCCATTGTTACTGCCCCTGCCATATGACATTAATGGATACCTAAAGAAATATATGATTCCCCACTCCCAAGTAATTTGGCTGTCAGTACTTGTTATTTGTAAGCTATTTTAAATGATAAGCTTTTTTTATTTAAGATACAAGAGGAACAAAACTATTTTTAAAGTGGCAACGCTTGAAAGATAGTAGGTATCAAAAGCAGGACATTTTAACCCCTCGGCATCTTTGAATCAACTCTCTTTGCTAACACAAAAACTGATCTCTTTTGAACTTCCTGCCCTGTACAATTTTTAAAATATGTTTCTCTCTCTCTCTCTGTCTCTCTCTGTCTCTCTCTCTCTGTGCAGCTGCTGGCTTTCACTGGGAAATGGTGCAATCTGGGCTTTCGTGTCCCCAGCTCTCTTCGTAATCATGGTATGTGCATCCTCCTTTATCATTCAGATGTTTAATATATTTATTTAAAGTATTTATTAATCTTTTTTTTCATTCAACACCCTCCTGTGATGCATAACAAAATGTATTTATAAACATAGTGTAATAATAGATTCAAATAATATTAAAAGTCAGTGTTAAGAACCAAAGGTCATATGGAGCCATACAGTTTTGGCCACCCATCAAAAGTTCTGAGAGGATGGACCAGCATCATTTTTCAAGGGAGCAAGTTCTGCAACTGAGGTGCGGCCCTGTTTCATATATTCATCAAACTAGCACTTGGGGTGGTGAGACCTGTAACAGGGCCTCTGGTTTGCCATTAAAAAGTAGGACCTTGTGGAGCTCTTGTGAGTACTGTTGTAAAAAATTACCCTTACTCATCTTGTTTCTTGACGGGGGGAGTGGGATATTTTTTTACTCTTCTTGCTCTTCACAAAACAAGATATTTCAAGGTGATTATCCCTCCCTCTTGGGGAAAGGTGACACATTCCTGACAAATTTCCCGAATGCAAACAAGGGAACATTTGCTCAAATTATGTATATAGGTGCTAATTCTATTTGCATTATCCTGTGCCTGCAGACTACAGGCAGCTTTGATCGCTCCCTGCTCCCCCCATCTCTTTATAACCTCTCATTCAAAGTAAAAGGTACTTGAGCAGAAACAACTATTCTTTCATTTCTTTCCAAAGTTTTATTTCTATAAAGGTTAATCTTTTTAACTACAACTCTCTCAATCTCAGACTTTTCCAAGCTCTATTCTTATGACCATGACTCCTATCATCCTGAACCACCAAACTGTCTGAGAATGAAAGGATTGTAGTTCAACACAATTATTATTATTATTAAACTTTATTTCTAGAGCGCTGTAATTATACACAGCGCTGTACAAAGTCGGTAAAATTAAGGAGTATATAAAAGCCTGCCCAAGGCGTACACTCTAAGATAATAACAATTAGAGTTTCTTCCGGCAAGGAATACTCAGAAGTGGTTTTGACATTTCCTTCCTCTGAAATAGAGCCTCCAGAACTCAGGATTCCTTGGCAAATACTAACAGGGCTGACCCTATCGAAGAAGATTCTAAGAGAGGGTCATCATTAGTTGAAGTTGAGTTGGAGGCACACCCTTTAGAATCTATATCAAAAAGATGGGAATCATGATGTTCTCCAGATGCTGATCAACTGCAATTCCCAGGAGTTGTAGCTAGCATTGTCAATAGGCCAGAAATACTGGGAGCTGCAGTCCAACATCTGGAGTGGTGCACTTTGCCCACCCCAAATTTATATTTACATACAATTTACAATTCCTAGGATCATCCAGCTAACATGGCTCATTGGCTGGGCTGGGTGGGGATTCTGGGAGATGTAGTCCATCCAAAAACTGAAGAAGGTCCATGCAAGTTGCAAGATTCCTTTGAGATATAAATTCAGAGGGGGAGGGGGTTGCCTTTTCTTTCAACATGACACCTCTTCAAATACTTAAACAGAGCTATCATATCACCTCTTAACCATCTCTTCTCCAGTATAAACATACCCAGCACCCTAAGTCTTTCCTCATAAGGCATGGTTTCCAGGCTCTTCACTATTTTGGTTGCCCTCCTTGGACACACTCCAATTTTTCAATATCATTTTTGAATTGTGGTGCCCAGAAATGGACACAAGATTCCAGGTAAGGCCTGACCAAAGCAGAATAGAGTGGCACTATTACTTCTCTTGATCTAGACACTATACCTCTATTGATGCAGCCTAAAATTGCATTGGCCTTGTTAGCTGCCACATACACTGTTGACTCATGTTCAACTTGTGGTCTACTTGGACCCCTAGATCCCTTTCACACGTAGTCTCCTTAAGCCAAGTGTCTCCCATCTTTATCTGTACATTTCATTTTTTTCCTGCCTAAGTGCAATATCTTACATTTCTCCCTGTTGAATATCATTTTGTTAGTTTTGGTCCAGCTTTCTAATCTATTCAGGTCATGGGGAACTGGGGAAAGAGCAGGAACGCAAGGGGCTTATAAGGGATGGGAGGAGCTATCGCCAAAAAGTTGCAAAGTAAACTTTGCCCAGTGATTCTAGAAGTTTCCGAGTAGCACTGTGCAGGCGCAGTACAACACATTTGTATGTATTCGCAGATGACCACTCAAAGAAACACTGTTACAGGTATGCAACCTGTACTTCCACCTCAACATTAGGAGGAACTTCCTGACAGTAAGGGCTGTTTGATAGTGGAATACACTCCTTCCTTGGAGTGTAGTGGAGTCTCCTTCCTTGGAGGTCTTTAAACAGAGGCTGGATGGCCATCTGTTGGGGATGCTTTGATTTAGATTTTCTGTGTGGCAGAATGGGGATGGACTGAATGGCCCTCACAGTCTCTTCCAACTCTATGATTCTATGAGAGTGGAGTGCAATGACACATAACTCTACTCCTCCTTTCCAGCTCAATCAAAGTCCTAAAGCAGTGTCTGTCATCCGTAATGGACTAGTTGAGGACAATCAAATTGAAACTTAATCCAGACAAGACAGAAGTACTCCTGGTCAGTCAGAAGGCAGATCAGGGAATAGGCATCCAATCTGTGTTAGATGGGGTTACACTCCCCCTGAAGTTGCAGGTTCACAGTTTGGGGGTACTCCTGGACTCAGCTTTGAACCTGGAGGCCCAGGTCTCTGAGGTGAGCAGGAGTGCCTTTGTACATTTAAAACTTGTATGCCAACTGCGCCCATTCCTTGAGACACCAGATCTGACCTCGGTGGCATATGCCTTAGTAACATCCCATTTGGACTAATGTAACTTAGAAGATTTTCATACCTGGCTCCATCGCTGCTAAAACGTCTCCCAAACGTCCCTGAAAGGGGAAGAAAGTGCCTGCGTCTAGCCAGGCACACTTCCTGAATGACCATGGAAACGTGGCTCCCTCTAGAGTCCCTGAATCATCTCACAGGGAGCAGATTTCCTATGAATGCAAACTTTGCATTCAGAGGAATTCTGCTCCCTAGGAATGGGTTATCTTTGAAGAGTGTTTTGAAACTTCAGCTAGTCCAAAGAGTTGCAGCTAGGCTGTTAACAGGGGCAGGTTACAGAGACCACACAATGCCCCTGTTGAAACAGCTCCACTGGATGCTAGTTTGTTTCTGGGCACAATTCAAAGTGCTGGTTATGTCCTGAAAAGCCCTATATGGCTATGTCTAGGTAACCATTATTAGGTATACAACAACAAACATTTACAATAAAACTTCAGGATCATTATTATGATATTTAAGCCATATTCTTGTTACCTCCACCAGAAAATTGGCCATTAGCCTGGTAATATGTGGGTTTCGATCTTCCAATAAGTATTCCACTGATAACCCATCCAAACAGATATTCAGTTCCAATAACCTCCTTAACAATTTCCCCCTATGAATTATATACAATGGACAAAGCAATACAATATGATGGAGAACATCAGGAGCTTGATCACAGTGACATATACGGTTCAAAAATGGAGTCTGTAAATATCTGCCCCTGGTCACATTTGAAGGGTGTACATTCAGCCTTGCAGATCAAAAGGCCTTCCTCAACACCAGCAGTGAAAGGGTTTGAAAATAATCCAGAATCCTACCCTGCAAGAAGGAGATACTGAGCATTGTTGGAGAACACACCCTAGGATGTGTTGGATATGACAGCAGATATTCTCTCTCTGCAAGGCAGACCCTGATAGCCCTATGTGGCTATTTGGCAGATCGTATCTCCCTGTTTGAGCTGACCTGGGCTCTAAGATCTTCAGGAGAGGCCCTTGTTTCAGGTCCACCACTGTCACAAGCACAGCTGGTGAGAGCATGAGAGAATTAGCGAATTCATGTGAATACATTCTGGCCCCACTTTCTTTTCATTCGAAATTTATCACATTCCTCCCGTGTGGTAAACTCCTCTGCCTCAAAGACTGCTAGAGTCTCCGTCTTTGGAGGTTTTGAAATAGAGGCAGGATGGCCATCTGTCGAAAGTTGTTTCATTGTGTATTCCTGCATGTCAGGGGTTGGACTGGATGGCCCTTGTAGTCTCTTCCAGCTCTATGCTTCTATGGCGGGATACAGACTGCCCCTTTGGGTCAGCCTGCAGCTGCCCCTTTGCGCCATGTATTGGGGCCAGGGCAGCCACCGTGGCAGCCCAAAGGCCCCAATCGGGTGCTTTTTGGGACCAGAGAGAAGCGGCAGAATGCCACTTCTCCCTGGTCCCGAAAAGGGGTGTCCTTGGGGCTTTATGCCCCAGGACACCTTGTGAACTGCAGCCAGGGGAGAAAGGGGCCGCTCGGCCTCCTTCCCCCGGCATCGTTCCCGTGGCAATCTATTTGCCACGGGAATGAGGCGCCTTCCAGGAAGGAGCTCCATTTCAGAGCTCCTTCCAGCACCGCTGTTAGGCCACCACAAGCGGCCTGATGCGATATGAACACATCACACCCGTGCCGCGCCATTTGGATGTGGCGTGGCCCTGATGTAATAATGGCGACACTGTCAATTCTCTTGCTTTTGTCTTTAGTTTCTGGGCAGTATATGTCTCTGCTTATCCTCTGCTGGTGAATTACAATATCCTTAATCTCGTGATTTTTTTGTTTTATTCCTGATCAAACAAGGTGATTTTTATATTTTTGATTCTCTGTTGTTCAAACACTTCATGGCAGTTATGTAACTTTAAGTAGAGTCAATGTTTTTCCTTGTTCATTCATTCATTCATTCATTCATTCTTTTTTTCCCTTCTTACTGTCTTTGTTGTTTGAAAAATTTGGGGCATTCTTGACAGCCAGCACATCTTTTGATCAGTCTACTTCAAGTGAAAAAGTTTTTCTTTTCCTCACCTGTGACTCCAGAGATCTTGCCAACCTCTCTTTCTGTTCCTTTACTGATTGTCAATCCGTTTCAAGATACCTTAGGTTTTATGTCAAGTTTCTTTTCATTGCTTGGCTGCTTCTGCTGGGCTCTTACTTCAAAAACAGCAGTAAGACCTCTGTGAAGACTTATAACATTCCTCCCCCTCCCTCTCTGTCCATTTTGAAATGCTCCCATGTGCTTTCAGCACCAAGTAGGGGCTTCTCATGTTCACAGTTTGGAGTCTATGAGATATTTCCTTGACAGGATCACTAGCAGGAACAATTTCTCTAACCAAGTTCTGTAAGTCTTGGTCATGCTTAATTATTTGAGTGTATAGAAATGTACTTGCTGTTTGAAAATAATAAATTCATTGGAGTCTTCTCCAGATTCTCTTTACTGCTATACCTATAGATGTTGTTGGATGACAGTTCTCATCAGCCCTAGCCAGCTTGAAAGCTGATGGAAGTTATTGCTATCCAGCAACATCTGGAGAGCCAGAGTCAAAAGAAAACATTTCAGACATTAGTTTATCTATCTCATTTAAACAAAAAATAGTAGTTTGCCTGATGCTGTTAGAGAAGGAATGGAGAATTGAAATTCTCTGATAGGTACAGAGGAGAAGATTTTGTTTTCCTTCATGGTCTCTGTGACTCAGAGAAATGCGGTTATCATGCCCCTGTGCAGTGCATCTTTTGGAAACTTCTAAAGCATTACATAAGCCCCACCCACCTTGATACATTCAACCTCATGATGTGGAGGATTGTTCACTAGTTTCATTTCCCATTGCTCTAAGGGCAACAGGTGCTTGCACTCCTACAAGTGAAGCAGGTTTCAGGACTTCTCAGAACTTTTCCCTGTTTCTGCTTCTAAGACCAGGCATGTGCTGGACTTCCTACTCACTCTATCAACCAGGAGCTTATCCCTGTCTTTGATCAGATGTTACCTCGCACCCATTTCTACAAACTTCCAGTTCCTTGGAAAGTCTTCCTGTTTTCTTGTGAAAAGATTGTTGAAGAGCTACAAGATGCTTTGTCCTTCAGTGTTGGGCCTGGTGCTGAGGTGGAGCTTGGAACCTGGGACAACCTTGCAGCACAACTCTGCCCTTTGAACCTGTGGCTCTGGTTGATGGCTTGAAAGACTGCTTTCCTGATCATGATTGTGACTGTCAGACAGGCTGGAAATTGTGACTCCCATCCAGGTGGACCACCTGAGGTTCCACCTCAACTGAGCTTTTCTTGAGACCCAACATTACCTTTCTTGCCTAAGGTGTTGTCAGCTTTCCAAATCAACCAGGGCATGGTTCTCCTGGCTTTCTTGGAGAGTCTTACTTCTGACTTTGAGAAATGGTGGCACTGTCTGTGCAGAGGGCTTTGGCCTTTTACATGAGCAGGACTGTGGACTTTCAAGTCTCACGAAGACTCTTTGTGTGCTACTCTCTAGCAAAGAAAAGACTGCCTGTTTCATCACATGTCTTCTCAAAATGGGTGGCATTGACTATCTCTCTAGCATATGAACTGGCTCAAAAAGACCCTCCAGCTCAAATTCCACATGGGCTGTGGCTGCATCTTCTGCCTTCCTGGCTGGTATTCCACTCAAGGACATTTTTAGGTGTCTGCCTGGTTGCAGCCCATGATCTTCATAACTCACTACAGAATGGACTTCTGT
The DNA here is from genome assembly GCF_019175285.1 of Sceloporus undulatus. Lineage (NCBI taxonomy): Eukaryota > Metazoa > Chordata > Lepidosauria > Squamata > Phrynosomatidae > Sceloporus > Sceloporus undulatus. The sequence continues at coordinate 7,096,430 of NC_056531.1, forward strand.
ACTACCTTTGTTAGAGTTGTACTTTCTTCCACTATATCTGTACTATGTATTGATGTTTCAGAGTATTTCCATTCTTTGAAACTGCTTCTGTACTGTTATTGCCTTGTATGTTTAAAGGGCATTGTACTCATGTTTTAATGCTTTGATGTCTTGCATTTGACTTAATGTTCAGTAAATCTTTGACTTGTTCGCAATGACACTCCTGCCTCCTACTTGTATAGCTTCCTAGACTCATAGTATACATTCCTGATACATCTGCCTTGGTTTCTTTAGATACCTCTCATATTTCTGTCTCATTGTTTGCAATTGTACCTTCAACAGTTTACATTTAAGAAACCACCATTCAACGTGAACCCTCTTACCTTTGAAAATCCCTGGCCATGGGATTTAAACCAATCTTTCCTTAAACTTACAGAAATCAGCTTCCTTAAAGTCCACAGCACATTTCTTGCTAAGTTTGCTTCCTCATTTAGCTGTATAATGAATCTCAATAGTATATGGTCACTTCCACTCCAGATGCCACCACTTCCACCTTGTTGACCCATTCAGCTCTGTTGGTTAATATCAAATCCAAAATAGATGACCCCCCCTTGTTGTCTCCTCCACCGTCTGGGCAGAGAAATTGTGTGCAAGACTGGTGAGGAATTAGTTAGACCTTATGTTCTTGGCCAAGCACCCAACAAATATCTGGGTGCTTAAAATGCCCCATTACTACTATAGCTCTCCTTTTTGAATGTTTGGTCATTTGTTTCAGGAAGACATCATCCAAACCTTCAGTCTGGCTTGATGACTTGGTAGATTCCCCGTCATATAGATGAAGGGATGTTATTTATCTCCCTTTTGATTTTTACCCAGATACTTTCAAACTGCTTTCCATGTGCTAAGTCAATGATCTCACAAGTAGGCATGCTTGGCATGCAGTGCTGCTACTCCTCCTTTCTTATTTGGTGTATTTCTTTGGAATAGGTTATACTCTTCCATTACTACAGTTCAGTCATGGAAAAGAACTCACCAGGTTTCAGTAATGCTTATTAAATCTTATTTGCCTTCCTGTATTAAAAGTTTCACCTTGTTTATTTCCCTTGCTCTGTGCATTAGTGCAGAGACATCTAAGATCATTCTCTCCAGATGATTCCTTACTGGGTTTTCTTCTGCCTACTACTGGCCTGTTGTACTATTTGCCCAATTCCACCTATAACATTAAGGCTATTGTCCCCAGTATTAGGTTTCCCCCTCCTATCTAGGATATCATCCCCCTCCCCATGTAACTCAATTTAGATCCCTCCTGATCAAGGTTGCAAATAAATTCTTACCATCTGCTGTAAGATAAATTCAGCAGGACTAACTCCATATTTGTTGGTTGCAGATATGAGTGGATCATTCATGCACACATATGTGTCCTAAGATAAGTAGGCCCTAGAGGTAAAGGGAAAGGTTTCCCCTTTGGTGTGATGATCTAGTTGTGTCTGACTGTAGGGGGCAGTGCTCATCTCTGTTACTAAGCCGAGGGAGCCAGTGTTGTCAAAGACAACTCTGTGGTCATGTGGCCAGCATGACTGAATGAGACACTGTTACCTTCTCACCGAAGTGGTACCTATTAATCAACTTGCACTTATACATGCTTTCAAACTGCTAGGTTGGCAGAAGCTGGGACTAGTTACAGGAGCTCACTCCATCATACAGTGCTTGAATCTTGAACTGCCAATCTGCGCTCATCAGCTTAGGTGTTTTCATTGCTAAGGCACCGTGTACCTAAGTCCCTAAGTAGGCCCTACACTTGAGTAAATGTTTATAAGAAATTTATCTATTTCTTCATATTAGGAATATCATTTCTTTCTACGGTGTAAATTACAGCAACAAAACAGCAGCTATAAAGATGAGGATGTAGAAGGAATTTCTATATCAAATAGATGTGGAAGGTAAATGTTGGAGGGTTGTGTTAAGGGTGGAAACAGGCCACGATAGATTAGCAGTTGCTTTGAACTATTTTCTTCTTCTTATACAAATAGCTTTTAAGGCATGAGTGTTTTAGTCTGTTGCAATAAAAACAGTCTGTAGTGGACCTTAAAGACAAACACCTTCATTATGGCACAAGAGTTTCATCAGATGCATGGAGTTTTGCCTAATTTGGCAGATTTTTTTTTTAAAAAAATTATGTATTTAGCATCATCAGTGTGCATCAATTTATACTATACATACTATATACATGTTTCAGTGGGACAATGTAACTAATAATAATAATAATAATAATAATAATAATAATAATGATGATTTATTTATAGCCTGCCCAGTCACGAAGAATCCGGGTGGGTTACAACAATAAAATACACCAATTACAATAGAGTTAAAAATCAAACTCTAGACCTACCACCCCCCCATACCCAGTACTAAAATAGAATTAAACAATAATAGTATAAAAACATTAAAAGCATTTTTAAAAGGCAGAAATATAGGCAGGGAAGAATAGCCAAATGAGAGGACAATGTCTCTATATCTGGGGAGGGTAACTAAGTTGGAAAGGCCTGCCGGAAGAGATCCGTCTTGAGTGCTTTCTTAAAAGCTGTCAGAGTGGGAATGTGACGGATCTCCTCCGACTTGATTTTAGGACCGGAGCATGGCTTTGGCGCAGTTTCTGGCCTTTTAGGATGCATGCCCTTGTGGTCTCTTCCAACTCTGTGATTCTATTATTCTAGTCATCTGCTTTGTGTCTTTATTTTTAAGCTTACTCTTTCATTGGGCAGGTGAGTAAGAAATGGGGTTGTCAAAAAATTAAATAAATCATGCAGCAATTTCTTTCTTAACTGAGCTCAAAGCAGGCACAGGTGGTGGAGCACAGGGAAGGCTGAAGTCATGGATGAGATTTGCAACAAGGTATATTTGGATGTCACAAAACACTTTGTACATGTTCAGAAGGATCTTAAATGGGAAATAGAGGTTAATTTTCTATATCAACCTGGGCCCTTCAGAGATTACATCTTCTGTCCTGCCCAGCATGGTCAGTAGCCAGGAGTTCTAAAATTTGTAGTCCAACAACATCAGAAGCCCCATGGTTGGGACCTACAAATTTGTATGATTTCAATGTGTTGACAGACAACAACAACTGCATGCATATATGTGGTTTTGTTATCAGAACTGTATCAGGAAAGAACAAGTGCTGGTTCATTGTGCCAAATATCTCTGTTTTAAAAGCAATTGTTTGTCATTAAAATATTGTTTCCTGTCTCAGCTTTCACCATAAGCTATATCTTGTCCCATCCTTGTGTCTTCAAAATGCCCCCTTCACTCATGAATTCATTCATTTTCTCTCCTAGGTCAATATATACATTCTCATTGCAGTGACCAGAGTCATCTCGAGAATAAGTGCAGACAACTACAAAGTACATGGGGATGCCAATGCATTCAAGTGAGCCAGCTTTCTCTTTCTTTCTTTCTTTCTTTCTTTCTTTCTTTCTTTCTTTCTTTCCTCCCTCCCTGCTTTTAATTTAATGGCATATATTTATTGCCTCTCAGACCATGGGACTAAGGTTATTAGCAGCTTAGCATTCCAAAGGGGTCTCTGGGTGTTCAGGTTGTTCTGTTAAGTTTTGTGGTATCTGTTGCAGAATAAAAAAAAGTCCTCGTGCAGAAATGTGATTTTTTTTTCTCCTGAAGAAAGAAAAGGACTCATGATTGTAGCAAACAGAAAATATACACATCTGCTCTAATCCACAAAGATAAGATGAAGGTCCACATTGTGTGAACCACAAAGATCAGAAGTACATAATTGCATATGTAATTCCCTGTGTGTGGAGGAAATTACAAGCAGTAGCAGCATAGAGAGTACAGTTGGCCCTCCACATTTGCGGCTTTGATTATTTGCGATTTTGTTTAATATGTTCTCTCTGCCAGACATTGACCACAGAATTATGCTGGGTAACCTAGAAGTTCCTAGAGATAACACATCTCTAGGCATTTGTAGGTCCTCCAGCATAATTCAACAATCAACGTCTGGCAGATGTTGACCACAGAGATTTCCTGGAGGACCTGTAGATTCCTAGGGAAGTGTTCTCTTAGTTAAAAAGAATAGTGTTTTTTTTTTATTTGTGGTTTTTCCACATTCATGGGGATCCTTCACCCCTAACCCCAGCGAATGTGGAGGGACCACTGTAAAAAGCAAATAGTCATTATTTATTATTATTTAAGTAACAAGTGTGGAACGATAGCAGTTATTGGTTTTAGCGACTTCATTTCTCACATTCTATGTTCCTATATTTAGTATGTGTTGTGAAACTTCAGACTTTCTTTTCACCTCTGAACATGTCAGCAACTGCACATCCTTTTGGCTTGAGTCCAGTTGCATCATTAGCTACAATGCTACTCATAGTTGTCCTCTGCTGGATCTCAGTAGCTTGTTGAGTGCCATTTGACCCGGGAGACTCATCTTCTGGTGCTATCTCTGGTTTCCTTTTGGATTGTCTCAACATATGATTTTCAAGGTAAATGACATTCAAAAGGGGTTTACTGTCTTCCTTCTGTACAGCACTAACAAATGTTGGCTATGGTGCTACTGCCATCGTCTCTGAAAGATCCTCCATGAGTGTTACCCTACTCCCTACTACTATTTAGTTTAACTCCTCAGCAAAAGCCTCTTTCTGACATAAGAGACCATACCAGTAGTAGTGCTACTGTCTGCCTCACAGGAGCATACTTTCCCACCACCATGGAATGGCAGTATCATGGTGGGCATTCTCTTTTTACAGTATATAATAGTGAATAACACTTTCATATATGACAAGGGAAAGGGGAATTCTAACACTTCTTCACTAACAACAAGCACTCACTTCCATTTTGTGTAAAGAGGCATTATCTGTCAGGCAACATGGAGAAATGTAAGGTACTGCACTTAAGGAGGAAAAATGAAATGCACAGATATAGGATGGGGGATACCTGACTGAATGAAAGGGATCTAGGAGTCCAAGTAGACCACAAGTTGAATATGAGTCAATAGTGTGATGTGGCAGCTAACAAGGCCAATGTGATTTTAGACTGCATCAATAAAAGTATAGTGTCTAGATCAAGGGAAGTAATAGTGTCATTCTATTCTGCTCTGGTAATACCCCACCTGGAATATTGTGTCCAGTTCTGGGCACCACATTTCAAAAAGGACATTGAGAAAGTGGAGTGTGTCCAAAGGGGGGGGGGTGACTAAAATGGTGTATGGTCTGGAAACCATGTCCTATGAGGAATGACTTAGGGAGCTGGGGATGTTTAGCCTGGAGAAGAGAAGGTTAAGAGGTGATATGATAGCCCTGTTTAAGTATTTGAAGAGGTGTCACATTGAGGAAGGAGCAAGCTTGTTTTCTGATGCTCCAGAAATTAGGACCCGGAGTAATGGATGCAAGCTGCAGGAAAAGAGATTCCACCTCAACATTAGGAGGAACATCCTGAGAGTGGAACACACTCCCTCGGAGTGTAGTGGAGTCTTCTTCCTTGGAGGTATTTAAATAGAGGCTGGATGGCCACCTGTCAAGGATGCTTTGAATGTGACTTCCTGCATGGCAGGGGGTTGGACTGGATGGCCCTTGGCATCTCTTCCAACGCTATGATTCTATGAAAGTGATCTGGAAGTTTTGTTTTTGGCAATCATTTTCTGCTGAGGCTTTGCAAGTAGCTCCATTCCAAGTATTTGAGTCAGACATCCAAATGGTCCGCATTAGAGGCAGGACATTAAACAAAGCATAGTAAGTGATGGTAATTAGAAAATGAGGCTGTTTGTCACTATTAATAATGTTTAAGAGCTAATTAAATATTTGGCTCAGTGGACATAACAAAATTCAAACTCTGCTTGGGCACAGAGTACTAGACTCAAGAGAGAAAAAGCCGAGGGTGAGTATGCATGCGTGCATACACACATACACAAACACATGCCGATAGTGGGAACAGTGTACTATTTGGAACTGTTGGACAAGATGGTGATTGATGGTTGGGGTGGGAAGGGAGGACAAATGGAAAGGAATGGAATCTCCTTGGAAAAGACATGGCTGCCACCCTAAATAAAATAGAATTCCAATATGATTTTAAAATGCATTTTCACTTTGATTAAATTCGCAAGTATTCATTTCTGTCCAGTATATCTTCTCCCAGAAGTAAGAATATTAAGCACAATTATGGGCATTTTTTTTCTCTTTGTGCTGTATGGTTTCTCTCTTTCCTACTTTCTTTCTGAAAGAACATTTTAAATAGGCTCAATGTTAATAAAAGTGTTATTTCAGATGATTGTATTATACCTAAGAGTTTGACTGCAGATTCTTTTGTTCCCAAATTCAATGTAATATGTCTATAAAGATTATACAGACTTGATTTACTTTATTTTAAAATAATTTAAATATTTAAGAACATTACATTTATTAATATTTATTAAATAGATAAATCATATTTGAAATAATTTTAAAAGGTCTAGCTGTGTAGCATCACTCTCTGTAACAAAAGATTTGTTGAACTCTATGTAAAAATTTACCATTGTGATAACACGCATTAATCATGAAGCCAGACTGGTGTGTATTTCTGTTTTGAAAGGGGGGGTGTCTGTTTTGAAGGGGTGTCTTTTAAATTTTAATGGCATGTATTCAATAAATCGGAATATGGGCAAGTAATAAATTAATATGCCAATAGGAAAGAAGTTCCTTCAAGCAGAACTGCAAGCCCAAAATACTAGCTTTTTAAACATACTGTATATGCTGCTACCATTCAAAATCTGCTGCATATACATAAGGGAGAGAGAAGTAATATTCAGAAAGGAGATCTGCAGCTTGTGAATTTTAATGTAGGGGAAGAGCTTTGATTTGTTGAAATCTGATGAGTTTGAAATAATTTCTGGAACATTCAAGCAGTTGGCAGTCTCTTTGCCCAAGAATGGAAATATAGTTGTACACAGCCAGATTTATTTTATGCCCATAAACTTTATTTTATCTTGAAGCTGGAACTCAAGATGGTTCACAGTAGTATTAAAGAATACAGTTAAATCACAATTTCTGTCTATTTCTGTTCCATTTCTGTCTTTACAATCTATTTCTAGTTTTGGTGTTTTCCTTGCTTTCTCTTATTGTAATTCATCTCTAGTCTAACTATGTTTACACCCCATATCTTGTTTTAGTATTTCCTTGTTTCTCTCCCATGTCATAATCGTCTGTCTCTTTGTGTTTGTGATGGTCTCTATTTCCTTTACTTTTCTGGGATTTGTAGTTTTATGAGGCACCAGCACTATTTGGGAGTGAAGGCTAAACACCTTGTAAAACTACAAATCCCAGGATTCCATAGGATGAAGCTACACCACTTAAAGTGGTATCAAACTACATTATTTCTACAGTGTAGATGAAGCCTAAGTTGAGTCTGTCATACTTTGGCCACATCATGAGAAGGCATGATTCACTAGAAATGATGATAATGCTTGGAAAGGTAGAAGGCAACAGGAAAAGAGGAAGACTGCGTTCCAGATGGTTCAGCTTAATCAAGGAGGACACAGCCCTGACTCTGGAGCACATGAGCAGAGCTGTTGAGGATAGTGTGCTGTAAAAGAACTGCCTTTTCTCACCAGAGTAAACAAGTCTTGTGTATTGCAAACAGTAAAACTTTATTTCAGAAAACACATAAGTGTTAATAGGACGACATCTGCAGACAGAAGTGCTATCATCCACTAACATTGGCATAACATTAACAATGTCCCACCCCAAACTTTTGCAGGCTTCATCTTAATTTGTTTACTAATTAAAACATACCAACCCTCTCTTCCATTTCAATGTAATTAAAACATACCAGCCCTCATTCACCCAGTCCCCAGAGGCTGGATGACCATCTGTCGAGGATGCTTTGATTATGAGTTCCTGCAGGGCAGGGGGTTGGACTGGATGGCCCTTGGGGTCTTTTCCAACTCTATGATTCTATGGGGCTCTCCAGACCACCCTGAAAAGGCAGACTGGAGGTGCCTGTTTTTCCTCCAGAGGGACGCTGCAGCAGCCAAATGAAGTGGCATCCCTCTGCACCAAAAAGAACTCGAAAAAAACGGGTTCTTTTTGGTGTGCATGGTGTGCACGGCATCAGTATGACATTGGTGCACTGTGGTGCATCAGTGATGCAAGCGCAGCGCCTGGATGTGCAGATGCTGCGCCGTGCTTGTTTCATCATGGTGGCTCCCGTGTGGATGGGAGGCCGCCATGATGCCAGCGTCCGTATGGACTAGGGTTCAGGAGCGTGAGGTTGCTAACTCAGTCAAAGCATCCCTGACAGATGGCCATCCAGCCTCTGTTTAAAGACCTCCAAGGAGGGAGATTCCACCACTCTCTGAGGAAGGAGTGTGTTCCACTGTTGAACAGCCCTTACTGTCAGGAAGTTCCTTCTAATGTTGAGGTGGAATCTCTTTTCCTGTAGCTTGCATCCATTGATCACATACTATATAGATTACCGTATATACTTGTGTACAAGTCGACTTCATGTATAGCACTGGACCCAGGACAGAACCCTGTGAGACCCCACTGGTCACTTCTATCCATTATTGAGCACCCTTTGGTTTCGGCCAGTCAACCAATTAAAATCCATGTGACAGTTACTTTGTCTAGCTCACATTTCACTAGCTTGTTTGCAAGCCAGGTCTTGCAAAATGGACCAGAAAGAGAAGCAAGTGGATTTAAATGGAGGTTTTCCGATAGGAAGCAAAGGCTTGCAAAATGGAGCAGAGAAAAAAACAAATGTTTTTAACTGGGGAGTTTTTCCGATAGGAAGCAAAGGCTTGCAAAACGGGCTGGAGGGGGAAGGAATTGGTGTTCAATGGAGATTGGGACATCAAGCCTGCTTGCTTTAGGACCCTTCTAAGCACTACTGGTCTACTGACTCTTATATAAGTCTACCCCAAATGTTAGGGGTAGACTTATATCCTTGGAACAGCGGTATAGAAATAAATTATTATTATTATTATTATTATTATTATTATTATTATTAATTTTGGAGTATAAATTTTCTCAACTTATAGTTGAGTATATACAGTAGTATGTGAAATAGAAGTTAATATCTGACATTGAAGCCAACAGCTACTATTGGTCGTGGATTTGATCATGGCCTGTACTTCTGCCTTGTTCTTTTGTCTGTTGCTTAGGCACAATCACTAACAATCCTGCTCCATCAGAAAAGCATGCTTCCTCCAGCTAGCAACTGGCTTTGGGATTCAGAGTGAGAGAAGGTTTTAGCATTGTGGATCCACTGTGTCTGGAACCACCACATTCCCAACTGACAGTTTCCCATCCTTCAGCAATGTGTTCTATTGCATTATCATTCCTTGTTCATTTTTTATTCTAATTGCTTATAAGCCATTGTGGAAGACTCTGGCCATTAGGGACGTCCTGAGGACTTCCCAGTTTGAAAAAGGGGCGTCTCTTCTAGACGCCCCTTTCCCTATCATGGACTCAGTCCGTACAAAATGGCGGTGCCTTGTTCATACGGGTGCCGCCATTTTGACGTAGCGGATGCTCTGCGTCCGCACATGGCACACCGGAAGTGACGCCGTGAGTGCGCCCTTTGGCACTCGCGGCTCCTCTTCCGGGGCCTGAGAAGGAGCGCGATTTCCGCACTCCTTCTCTGCAGCGTCTGGGAGCCGCGCCATTTAAAGGCTGCGGTTCCCGGATGCTGCAAGCGGAGGCAGAGCCAGACCGCTGCTTCTCAGCAGTCTGTAACACGCCCCTGTTTTCTTCTTTCGAGAACAAAATAGAAAGTGATAGGTCTGGAATTTAAGCTATAAGAAGCATGGGGCAGAGCTTCTGAACATGTCGCCTCTTTCTTGGATTGTAAGGAGCAATTTTCAAAATGCAGAAAAATACAATAATGGAAAGTTGGTTTGAGACATTTTTGAGAGAGTCTGAACATCATGTTGCTCTAAATATTGAACTGTCTTAGGGCTGATTTGATATAAAATGGCCCAGTGATTGTTGCGATCCCTTCTCCAGAACTCTTCAGCCCAAAGCAAACCTCATGAATATTCAGCTTGGAATTGACAGGTTTGTGCTGTTTTGAAAACTACATTGTGAAATTTTCACTGTACGATTGTCATGAAGATTGTGGATATGATACAGCCAAAGTTAAACTTTGATAAGTTTCACTGATTGATAGAAAAACCTATTGTCAACAGAACTTTAAAAACAACAACACATCATTGGCCAAAACTGTATGTTGCTATTTGTTTAAGCAGAAGTGATGTTTTTATTTGCCTTCTGCACAACAGAAAAATGCAAAACAAATACAAACTGGCATCCCTTTTCATTTTGAACATCTGTGGGTTTTGGGGTTTTTTACAAAAAAGCAAAGAGAAAAAGAAAGGCATAAAAAACTGAAATATAGCAAATTCATTGGATACATTAAAAATCACATTGCAACATCTAAAGAATGTTGATTCCACAAATGCAGACTTTTCATTCCTTTTAATTACCCTATATATTTTCATTTTTATTTAGAGGAGAGCAGCAGGGGCAAATATGCAAATAAAGATCTATATTACTTACCATTCTATTGGACTCTCTTGTTGATTTACAGTGCTGCCAATGGAGCAATGCAACTACCTGCTCAAAGAGGTGTTTGCACAATGACATAACTTTAATATTAACTTTCTTCTACTCCATAAAACTGACACTGACTTCATAGATTATAAATAAGGCCAAGATTGCAAGCCCAGCACCATATTTCAATGTATCGACTTTCACAGCAAGCTGTACTGTTCTGCAAAGAAAGTTGAATTGGTAATTCCTTGCCATGCACATGAAGACAGATTAAAGCAAGAGAAATAGAAAGCTTGGGTTTGAAATAATAAGCATAAAGCTTAAAACACTCTAAAAAGCAAAGCCAAATAAGCAAACAAAAAACCTCCATCAGGACAGAGTTGTAGTTTTTAACCTATGTACTGGAGAAAACTTGGAGGGTCTTTGGAAAGTATGGCCCATTATAGACGGGCTCTTCCGGCGCCCCCGTGGCGTGCTAGGGGTTGGCCGAGGACCTAGCGTCCACACTGGCCTCACCCCTAGCACGTGATGAGGGCGTAAAGATGGCAGCGCCCTATTCACACGGGTGCCGCCATCTTTACGTGCTGGATGCATAGCATCCTCACATTGCGCCCCAGAAATGACGCTGCGAGTGCGCGCTTCGGCACTTGCGGCGTCTCTTCCGGGCTGCAGGAAGGAGCGCAATTTTCACGCTCCTTCTTTGCAGCGTCTGGAAACTGCACCGTTTGGCTGCTGCGGTTCCTGGACGCTGCAATCGGCAGCGGCGCGAGACTGCCCCTTCTGGGCGGTCTGTAACACGCCTTTGTAAAACATGTGAAAAGTCCCATGCTTGGTTTCTGGTGCCTCTCTTTAAAAGGGAAAGTTATCAAGTGATGGGCTATGAGGCCATGTTCTAGAAGAGTTTATTCCTGACGTTTCAATTTCTTCCATGCAAGTATTCTTTGAAGATGCTAGCCACAACTGCTGGCAAAACGTCACGAATAAACTCCTCTAGAACACGGCCTCATAGGCCAAAAAGCCCACAAAAAACTATGGATGCTGGCTGTGAAAGCCTTTGACTTCACAAGTACATGAGGGCTGTTAGAGAGATACCACTGTTTCTTTGTTATACAAATCAGTAACTTACTGTGCATTGTTGCTGCATCTGCACTGCTGAAATAATGAAAGTTGACACTGCTTTATCTGTCATGGCTCAATGCCATGGAAACCTAGGATTTGTAGTTTGTTGTGGCACCAGAGATCTCTGACAGAGAAGGCTAAATATCACACAAAGCTACATATACCATTGAGCCATGTCAGTTAAAGCAGGGTCTAACTCTTTTATGTCTGCAGTGCAGATGCAGCCTCTGTAATACAGGACATCTTGCACAATGGCTGAGATCCTACAACATGTTTATATAGCATTGCTTCAAACAGGGAATTACATATTGATTGTAATCTATAACCCTTGTATTGGATGGCATAGTTTTGCAACTGAACACACACTCAAATGTGTAATAAAATTCATTGTGCATGCACATCCCATGTGTTCCCATGGACATCCATAAACATGTGTATCTGAATGCACAATCACAACACATGTTCTATAACCTTTGAATGGATACAAATTTCTCCACTGGACAAAAATATCCAACCATATCCATACAGGAGCATGCACATTCTAAGCTGTGGATGGGAAGGAGAGAGTCAGCTTCAGGAATGAAGTACTCTGGGCTTGTCATTGGAGGGCAAAGTGACACTACAGAAAACTGGAGTCATGCTGACTTCAATACCAAATGTGGAACAATGAATGATAGAAAGGGAGGGGGAGGAAGGGGAGTAAAAATATATATGGATAGTCTTTATAGGCATTCACAAACAGGAAGACTTTAAATGGCATAAACCTTTATTTCTCACTCATTTTGTTTAAATCTTTAAATCAGATCAAAACTGATGGATAGTTTAAATATAATTTTGTTAATGTTAATGGATTGGGATCACTAGCAAAGCACTATTGTGTAACACTATTGTGTAAGCATAACATTTCTGAAATTTGATATGATTATGGCCCGATATAGATGGCGCGGAAGACCAAAAACTAGGGCTGGGGAGCAACCGCACGCTTCCTAGCCCTTGTTCTTATGGACAACGCCATTGTGAAGGCGTGCCATCCATACACAGCGCATGACAATGGCATCACACATGCACCACCTCCACAAGGACTGGCACGTGCATGACATCACTGTGCCGCTGGAGGGCGCTTGCAGTGCCCTATCTACAAAGATTTCAACAAAATGAGTGAGAAATAAAAGGTTTATGCCATTTAAAGTCTTTCTGTTTGTGAATGCCTATAAAGACTATCCATGTATATTTTTTACTCCCCTAAATGGAGCTCCTTTTGGGCATGCGCTTTGTTCCTGCTGCAACTAGATTGGCGTGGAGCTCCTTTCTCCCATGGCTGCACCTGTCGGGGTGTCCAGGAGCATGCAGCCCCAAGGATACCCCTTTTCCAGGCCATGGTATATGTAGCCCTCCTTCTCATTCCTTTCCCAAGAGAACAACCTTGAGGCTTTGGTAACATACGGTGTCTATCTCCTTCCTTCCACCCGTTCCCATGCAACAGCAATAGCAAGTACATTTCTATACTGCTTATCAGTGCTCTTAAGCACTCCCTAAGCGGTTTACAAAGTGTAAGCTACAGTAATTGCCCCCAACTTTCTGGGTATTCATTTTAGTGACCTCCTCGGAAGGATGCAAGCCTGAGTTGAGCTTGAGCCCTTCGCTGGTATTGACCATGCAACCTTATGGTTTGTGAGCGAGTGGCTGCAGTACAGGCATTTAACCACAGCGCCACCAGGGCTCCTTATAAGGCAGCAGGTATATATAGAGCTAGTTGCTGGCAGCTCCTCATCCAATTAGGTCAGTGGCTCAGGAGAAGACCTGCCCCCTCAGACCATGTACTCAGGAAGAGCACAGGACCAAAACCAGCCAAATCTCCCCCAAAAGCCTCTGTAAAATGATAGCGAACAATAAAGGATGATCCCTCAAACACAGCTTGCCTTCTACACCGAAACATTTAACTCCCTTGTTTAAAACAGCTTCACTGACAGCCGGTTCATTTCAAAGCCAAAGTCAAAGTGCTGGTCAAGACATATAAAACCCTGCACAGTTTAGGTCCAGATATCTGAAAGACCATGGGCCTGAACAGACAGTCCAAAATAAAGCTTCTTCAGATCACTTTGGAGGTATGCTGTTTAAATGACACACACATCTTAAGAGGCCAGAAGCTGCACCAAAACCGCACTTCAGTCCTTAGGACTGGAACGTGGCCTTGGTGTGGCTTCCAGCCTCTTACGACACATGCATCATTTAAACAGCATACCTCCAAAGTGACCTGAAGCAGCTTTATTTTGGCCTGTCTTTTCCATCCCCATGCCTCCCTATATGAACCTGCTAGAGTCTTTAGATCTACAGGGAAGGGCTTTCTCTTGGTCTCTCCACCATCACAGGCTCACTTGGTAAGAATACAAGAGAGAGGCTCCTCGATGGCTTCTGCCACCCTCTGGAATTCTGTTCCACAGGAGGCTGTGTCCCCCTCCCTGCTCTTCTTCCACTGGCAGACAAGGACAAGTTCAAGTGGGCTTTTAATGTGTAATTACTTGTAGGGAAGCTTCTTATGTGTCTCCTTTATTTTTGACTTCTGTATGCTTTTTAATGATTTTATACTGTTTCTAATTTATTGTTTTAATCAGATGATTTTAATTGCATTTCAGATGTTATTGTTTTAGCTGATTCTTTTCATGAGCCACCTTGCATCATACTCTGGGAGAAAGGCAGTGTATCAATGAAATAAATACAATAAATTGGTGGGGGGGATTGGTCTTCTAACTGCTACATTTCTGATCAAGCTCATTTCACTTTCTTGTGTTTTTTGTCTTGTGTTTTGTCTAATGTAAACAGCCATCCTTATTGCTCAGTGAATTCTTCCTATTGCTTGCTGGAGAAATGCTTTGTGAAGAGGGAATTTTATTTGGAGAGCAATCTTTGAGTCAAGGACAATAGATTTTTTGATCTATTCATATAATCATATCTGGACAGCCTCCTGTGAAACACATTTCTCTGTACAGCTGAAAAGAAAAACCTCATGTGGCATTCTAGCAGCTCCTTTGAATCTGGCACATAATAATTTGTTTGCCAAGGGGTTTCTGTGAGGACTAAACTGCCTTAGATCTCTGTTATTTAATTTAAAAGGAAAAAATACTCCTTTTGTTCATTTCCTATCATATAATGCAAGCAGCCTTAGCAGTTCAGGTTTTGCAGTCTGGAGTTATTGAGACATCAAACCTAGTTCATAAGTGACTTTGTTGAACTACGGCTCCTATGATCCTTAGCCATGGTGCCAGGCATTACCTCTGTGGAGATTATCAGACAGGGAATGGGAGCAAAGCCTGTCCTTATCCTGTCCATGACAGTGATCACGAAAAAGATATTCACACATTTGTGCTGATCCTGTCATTAAACTGTCAGTGAAGCGGAATCACATTGGCGCGGGACAGACCATCCAAAAAGGACGGTCTCCCGGCTCCCAGCTTTGGTCCACAGGGAAGCCACAGCCTCCAGACCGCGGGACTTCCCCACAGACCAAAAAGAACCCACAAAAAGCGGGTTCTCCTTGCAGCACCATTATGACACCGTAGTGTGCCAGTGGTGCACTCGCGACTTCACAAAGGCGCTGCGCCATGCAGATGCTAGACGTCCGTCACATAATGATGGCAGTGCCCATCTGTACAGGCCGCCGCCATTTTGACACCCTCATCACATGCAAGGGGCATGGGGCGTCTAGAAGCGCCGCCCCTCGCACGTGATGAGGGTGCCCTATCATGCCCGTCTGGACTGGGCCATTAACACATTCTTCTGTTAATACAAAATGAACGGCAAAGATGGGAAAATTCCACTTCAATGATGGCACAATGACAGGATAAGTATGTTGCTGCTAGTCACAACTGACCATACTGGAGAAGATGATTCAGTGAGACGTGGCAGCTTTCTATGTTCTTTTTGCTTCTAATGAGACTTCCCTATTTTTCACCAGCAGGAACACACTGAAGTGTATACATTTCAGTGAGCTGCATCCCAATTTCAACTTAAACATGTGCTGGCACCCAATAAAAATTTCACTAGTTTTGTTGTTGAACTTTTTATTCTCCTTTTGTCTCCTTTACATGCCATACCTGCTATATATTAGAGATGGAGTGGGAAAGAATATTTGCCATTTATAATTTCCTTGCTGAAAAATGGGTTTCTTAACACTTGGGAAACTCAGGATGAAAACAGATAGCCGTGACAACCGTACGCCATGGCTCCAATACAGCCTTTCCCCAGCACAAAAAGGAGTGGCAGAAATCTGTTTCTTTTTGCGCTGGGGAAAGGGCACCTTTGCCACTACGGTAGCATTTCTTTGGCATGCAGCATCTAAATGCTGTGCCACCAAAATGCTGCCTGCTATCTCGTTGGGTGGGTGGAGCAGAGTAGGGACATGCAGTATGTGGTGTGTAGCATGCGGACACCGCATCCCCATGCCACCCTGAAACCAGCTCTTTTTGCCAGTCTGTATCAGCAGTCAGTTGAGAAGAATAACACAGGGGTAAGAATTTTGTGTACTGTAGTTTTCACCCACTATTTACAGATCCTGGAGTGTCTGGGGAAATTATTCTGCACAGAAATACACTAGGGTTTTTTGTGTGAACATTTGTTCAAAAATGTGTTTTTATGCCCCCCCAAAACAACAACAACAACAACACTCTTCCCAGGTAGCCAAGGATTTCCACTTCTTTGGCTCAGATCTGCCATTTTTCACTTGCTGGCCCCTATTTGTGGAACCTTCTTCCTGCACAAGCACAGTCCATTACTTCTTTAAACAGCATCAAAGCTGAGTTGAAGACAATCCTGTTTAGGGAAGCGTTCCCAACCTTACATGATTGTTAGCCTAGGCTGTGTTGTTTATTTTATTGCTTCTAATTTAATATATGTATTAATCTGCATTGTTCCTTGTAGAGTGTATGCCACTGGCAGGTCTTTATTTTATTTTATTTTATTTTAATTGCTCATACATACAGCGCTGTGTAAACCTACAGCACTTTATAAATAAATCTTAATAATAATAATAATAATAACAATAACAATCTGGGTGCAGATAGGAGGTACTTGGAGGTCGCAGGTGGTGTGTTCATACGACAATTTGGGCAGCAACAAAAAAATATTACCCAGTGGTGTGGCTTGATGCTACATCATGTGGTTGGGCCATGCACATTCAGCCTGCCTTGGGAGTAGGTTGTGCAGGCATCAGGGTTTCGACCCACTTTGGGAAGAAGCAGGATCAAGCCGTTTTTCCCTGCCCATCTGTTCCTGCCCATTGTTTACTTAACTAAGGAGTTTATCACACAGGAGGCAAAGTGCCCAATTCTTGTGGATACACAGGGTTTAAATCCCATGAATATCCCACAAGAGTGGGATTGTTTTCAGACATGTCAGGGCACTTTGGCATTAACCCGACATTAACCCGTGCAAAAAGCGGCAAAATTGCACCGCTTTTTAACTTCAGGATTTTTCAACGTGACATCGCCTGAAAACAATCTTGCTCTTGCAGGATATTCACAGATTTAAACCCCATTTATCCATGGGATTTGGGCACTTCCCTCCCGTGTGATAAATTCCTAAGTGGCTGATACAGAATTCTGACCATGATTTTTTTGCACAAAACCCCCACAATTTTTACACAAAAGACACACACAGAATACTTTTCCAGAATGTGTGACTACCAGGTGAGAACTATACATAAATATTTATTTTTTTTATACATAAAGGAGAAAACTAAAGAAATTATTTATCTTTCCTTGGGAATAAAATTACAGTTGGCCCTTCTTATACATGGATTTTTTATACACGGATTCAAGCATACACGGTTTGAAAATGTTCAAAAAAAGTATAAATTTCAATTATCAAACCTTGATTTTCCATTTTTTATAAGGGACACCATTATGCTATGTTATTATATTTAATGGGACTTGAGCATACACGGATTTTGTTATACACGGGGGATCTTGGAACCAAACCCCAGCGTATAACAAGGATCCACTGTAGTTAAATACTTACATCCCTAATTAGAGGTACACGTGTGTTGCTTTGATTAAACAGCAAAGACTGTTTGCAGAAAAGAGAAGGAAATGCAGCAACTCCACTTAGAGACAGAAATATTCCTCAGGAAGCTACCACTGAGCTATTTATATAAGTAAGAGAATAAAGATGTCTGGAAGAAATAAAGTGATACCTGTGAATATGAGTAATAACTGATAAGGAACAAACCAGCTGAAGCAAGAAATGAATGCCCAGAACAGTTTAACTGTCTGCTTCCCTCTTAATGCCCACTGTATGTCCATAGTTGTTAGTGCAAGCATTGTTTAACCTTTCTCCAATATCACAGAGACTGGACAGTTTTCTCGTTTGCAATGGAAATACACAAATCAAACCAACTGGGCAGTCAACAAGGTTATAGAATCCTTGCATCAGAATAATGAGAAACAATTCTGTCTGTTATTTCATAAGGTTGATGAGAAATTGTGCCATGTGTATGGAAACAGGGTTTTGTGATTTACGGCCCAACTAAGGCTCCCTCCTCCATAAAATTACTGTGTTATGAATGTAGTATTGATTAACTTCCTTCTATAAGCAGTGACCATGAATATTCCGTCCTTGGCTTGTCATGTTGCTGATCAAAAGCCAACATGGTTTATCCCCCAAACATCAGTTGACCTTTTGCATTTCGACTGGAGAGTACACAGTGCCCTCAAATGTTGCCTTGGCAGGTGATCCTGTCAAAGCCCTGGTTGATCTCTGCAACAGGGAAATGACCAGGGCAGTGGACATGATTGTCCCTAAGTGTCCCCTCCTATGAAGTGGATCCAAATGAGCCCCCTGATTCGCTAGGGAGCTGGCAGTAATGAAACAAGTGGGATGGAGACTAGAGCAACAATGGTGGAAGATTCTAAGAGAGTCCATACGAACGTGGGCTTGAGGTCATTGGATGGCCTATGCTGTGGCAATGGTAGCAGTGAAGAAATTATACTTCTCTACCACCATTGCATCCAGCAGAAATGTCCCAAATGGTCAGGGGCTTTTTACATTCTGGCCCACAAGAAGGAACTAAAGACCACTTGACAGCCTGCTGTGAATAATTTGCAAGACGCTTTGCAGACAAAATTGATTGGGTTCACTCTGACTTGGATGCTGTAGTAGAAACAAGTACAGTGTATGTAACCTTGGTGCCTGTTTTTCCTGTATTATTGGATAAATTTCAGTTTGTGCAGCCTGAGGATGAGAACAAGATCCTTGGAGTATTGAGGGTCACCACATACATACTGAATCCTTGTCCTTCCTGGCTTCTGAAAGCAGCTGGAAGTGAACTGACCGAGTGAATAAAGGGAGTGGTTGATGCCTCACTGCCCCAAGGGAGATTTCCATCCTGCCTAAAGGAGACTGTGGAGAAGCCGTTACTGCAAAAGACCTCCCTGGATCGCACCGTTTTTAATAATTGTCATCCAGTCTTTAACATTCTTGCACAAGGTTCTGGAGTGAGTGGTGGCCTCCCAGCTCCAAGGGGTTTCTGGATGAAATGGATTGATCTCAGTCTGGCTTCAGACCTGACTATAGGACAGAGACAGCTTTGGTTGCCTTGGTGGATGGACCTATGCAGGGAGCTGGACAGGGGAAGCATGTCCCTGTTGGTCCTCCTGGGCCTCTCAGTGGCTTTCAGTACCATCAACCATTGTATGCTTCTGGGCTGCTTTTCTGGACAGGGGCTTGGGGGCACTGTTATGCAGTGGTTTCAGTCTTTCCTGGACAGGTGGACTCAGAAAATGATTTTGGGGGACTCCTGTTCAACTCCTTGGCTGCTATAGTCCCACAGGGTTCTGTTTTGTCACCCATGTTACTCAACATTTACATGAAACTACTGAGAGAGGTCATCCAGGGTTTTGGGGCATGGTGTCATCAGTATATGGATGACAGAGGTGCTCCTGGTCAGTTGTAAGGCAGATCAGGAAATATGGACTAAGATCCCCTGTGGTGAATTGCAAAAAATGCATAACAGGGCACCAGCTAGAGCATCCCGATGTGCCTCAGTGGCAATTTGCACAGATCACTTTGCTAACTCCCCTACCTAGTAATGTAACAGCAGCCATTTACTGAATACAAATGTTACAGAACTGCCCAAGTCTAAATGTTGGAGAACTGCCCAAGTGTTCCTGCATGGTGGACTGGGTGTCCTTTGTGGTCTCTTCCAACTCTATGATTCTAATTCCCACATAAGTAGGGTACAAAGATGCAAGTTCCCACCAGGATTCTGCACAATGTCTCCAGTTCTTTTACTTAAGGACCTTTAGGAGAAGTGTGTTTTGCCCAATTCTGCATGACTTAGTTGCACTAAATACACAGCCACTGAACTAAATGTCTTGCACTCCTTATCCATGTCATACAAAAGTCAAGTTACCTTGTCTTGACAAAACAACATTCCACATACAGGCCCTGATGCAGAGTCCGCAAGACAATGTGAACTCAAGAATTCTGGAAATTTCTAACTGTGCAGTTAGGAATACAAAGTTCTGATGGTGACGCTTTTCTGCAGTGCTTATATCTATCCTTTCCCTTTATTTTACAGGATGACAGCCAAAGCAGTTGCTGTATTGCTACCTATCTTGGGAAGTTCATGGATCTTCGGTGTTCTAGCAGTCAATGCTCAAGTGCTGGTGTTTCAGTACATGTTTGCAATATTTAACTCATTACAAGTAAGTCCACACAGCTTAGTTAAGGAGCTGAAGAGCCCAGATAAATTTGGATTGAATTGTCGTTCTTCCCCCAATTGCAAAGAGTTCTGCATTTCTGTTGTTATCCACCCGCCCTTCTGATCTCTTGTGTCCTTTCCACATTACCCAAAAGAAGAAAAAAACAATTGGTTTTATGTTCCATTATTAAATATTCCGTAAACTCTAACTTAACCTGAAAGTAGATTTGCCAGACCAAACTTGACTATTTTGTTCTTCTCGTGAGTGGAGAAGCCAAAGTGACAGCACAACAAAGTGGGTCAGCTGGCCTTTTTATCTCTGAAGGAAGTAAAGGGGAAACTGATAATTTTCTTCTCTGTTGCACATTCCTATTACTGGTGTTCAAGACGTTGTCACCTGAATATGGGCACCATCAGTGGAAAACTGGAGGAGAACTTGATCCTCTCATTCCTCTTTCTCAGGAGGGTTGAGTAGCCACTGCTTCACCATAGAAGTAGCTTCTATGAGAAGATTTATCTTCTCCCTAAACCATTCCAAAGAGGTTGGTATAGGGGCCATAAAGACAAAATGTTAACAACTCTGTGTAATAGATGTTCAGAGCTTCTGTTTTTCCCTAGCAAAGAAACCCCAAACCAAACCAAAGCAGCAAACAAAAAAACTCAGTCTAGGACTGCAGAATGTCTAGCTCTCCAGTTGTTAATGGACTGAAGTGCTAATAAACGCTAGCCGGTATTGCCAGTAATGATGAATATTGGAAGATATAGTCCAGCAACACCCAGTTGTTGTTCCCTATGGCACCACATGTTCCCTGTGGCTGACTTAAAGAGAATGTCATGTTTTCCCCTCCTAAGGGCTCATTTCTTTCAACTGCAAATTTGGTGCTTAACTAAAACAGCAGAAATCAACCTTTGTAACAAGGAATATTTTCCTTTCTTTTAAAGGGGTTCTTTATCTTTCTGTTCCACTGTCTGCTGAACTCAGAGGTATGTTTCTATATTAAAAAAAATTCCTAGATCCAAGAGCCTGGAAACACTGAACTCTCTCTCTCTCTCTCTCTCTCTCTCTCTCTTTGTGCATTTACTAAGTGAAATAATATAATGAATTTAAAATTTGGTTGTAAATCAGCCATGGCCTTAAGAAAATAACAATGCTGTTTAATGTGCAGAGGCTGAAAAGGATCTTTTATATTGCTCAGCAATGTGTATGGATTTTATATCATGTATTTAGCAGTTGTCACTACAGTATGACTTATGGCTTTGTCATGAAATAAATAAACTAAGGTCCGAAACACGCTGCAGATATAACCCAGTTTAGGCCACTTTAACTGCCCTGGCTCAGTGCTAGGGAATTCTGGGAATTGTAGTTTATTGTGAAACCAGAGCTCTCTGACAGAGAAGGCTAAATGTTTCACAAAACTACAGAATCCCAGAATTCCCTAGCATTGAGCCAGGACAGTTAAAGCGATCTCAAACTGTATTATTTCTGTGGTGTGTATTGGACCTAAATGACTGTCAAGTGCTCTTGTTCTAAAGGGAATGGCCACTGCTCAGCCATCCTATGGGTTTAAATTCACAGCCTTGACCATCTGTGTCTGACCAGATGGTTTTGCTAGTCAGACTCTCCAACTGCAAGACATTGCCAAGGCATAAAGAGTAGCCTGGCTCAGTGGTAAAACACCTGCTTTGCAAACCAAAGCTGCCAGAATCGGTACCCAGGAATTCCAGATAGGGCCAAGATAGAGCCCTGTCTGAAAATGCAGACAACCACAAGGCAATTTGAACAATATTGAACTAGATCAGAGGTGGGATGAGTCTCATGATAGGAATGTAGGAATATAGGGGTATAACCTTTTAAAGAGAAATAGGGCAAACAGGAAAGGAGGAGGAATAACATTATATGTCAGGGATGTATACACCTGTGAAGAGATCCAGGATTTAAATCCTGGAAGCCAGGTGGAGAGGATCTGGATAAAAATTAAAGGGGACTGAAAACAATAGGAATGTTATTGTGGGAGTCTACTATAGACTTCCAAGTCAGATGGAGGAATTGGATGATGCCTTTCTAGAACAGATGACCACACACTCAGAAAGGAGAGATTTGGTAGTGATGGGTGATTTAACTATCCTGATATTTGCGGGAATTCAAACTCAGTCAAAACTTTAAGGTCTAGCAAATTCCTCACTTGCCTCAAAGACAATTTCATTGTCCAAAAGGTGAAAGAGGCAACAAGCGGATCAGCTATTTTAGATCTGATTCTAGCCAACAGGTGCAAGTGGTGGGATCCTTAGGTGGGAGTTATCATGTTCTCCTGGAGTTTGTTATGAAGTGGAAAGGAGAAGCCAAACCTATAGTCAGATATGCATTCTAGACTTTAGGAAAACTGATTTCAATAAACTTAGGGAAATATTGGGGGGATTCCCTCAGGAATAGTAAAAGAGAAGAGAGTTCAGGACAGATGGGAGTTTCTCAAAATGGAGCTAATGAAGGCAGAATTTGAAACAGTTCCAATGAGGAGGAAAAATGGGAGGTGTCTCAAGAAACCAGGATGGATGTCTAAAGAACTTTCAACTGAGCTAAGTTTTAAATGGAATGTTTATATGAAATGGAAAAGGGGGGAAATTACCAAAGAGGAATTCAAACAAATAGAACTTTGACCCATTGTACATTGTATAATATTAAAAGATTAGTACAATTAAAAACACAGAAAAGTGGTACATTATAATAGAATTAAATTCTGATAATATTAAAATAGGTTACTTATTAAAAGAATAAAATACAGAACTCCAGGAGAACAGGAAAAGTCCCAGCAGACTGGAAGCGGGCAAATATTCCCATCTTCAAAAAAGGGGGAAAAGAGGATCCCAACAATTACCACCCAGTTAGTCTGACATCTATACCAGGAAATATTCTAGAGCAGATCAGTAAACAAAGAGTCTATGAACATCTAGAAGGAAATGCCATAAACACAAAAAGTCAACATGGGTTTCTCAAAAACAAGTCAAGACAGACTGATCTGATCTCTTCTGGATTGGTAGATGAAGGGAATGCTGTGAATAACATATCTTGATTTCAGTAAGGCCTTTGACAAGGTCCTCCATGATATTCTTGCAAGCAAGCTAGTAAAATGTGGATTAGACAATGCAACTGTTAGGTGACTTGTAATTGGTTGATCAGCCAACTCTAAAAGTGTCAGCAATGGCTTCTCTTCCTCCTGGAGAAAAGTGACCAGTGGGGTACCACAGGGTTCTGTCCTCAGCCCAGTGGTCTTCAACATCTGTATCAATGACTTGGATAATAGATTAGGGGACATGATTAGCAAATTTGCAAATGACTTCAAATTAGGAGGAGAAGCTAATACCTGAACACACCAACACAAGATGTCAAACTGATAATAGGCAATTTGAATGTTAAAGCATTTATAATAGATTATGCAGTCTTTGATTCCATAGATCATGAAAGGCTATGGAATGCTCTTAAAGACATGGGGATGCCAACACATCTAATCAACACATTCTGCCTCAATTCGTAGGGAGAGGCGGGAAATAGAAATAAAATTATTATTATTATTATTATTATTATTATTATTAGTCCTGATGTGGAACTTGTACTTAATGGCGCTGGTGGCACAGTGGTTAAATGCCTGTACTGTAGCCATTCATTTACAAGCCACAAGGTTGTGAGTTCAATAACAGCCAAGGTCTCCGAGTTGACTCAGCCTGGCATCCTTCCATAGGTTGCTAAAGATGTCGGAAATGATAATATAGTTACTGGTGTGGCATATAAATTGGTTCGTAAAAGGCACAGACTGGCATATCTAATATTTTTCCAATTAAGGAAATGACTCTATGGATGGGGCTAATAGAAAAACTGTAGATTGATAAGTGAGTAATATAGATATACTTATTGAATGGGGGGACTTGGAATTCTCTAGGAAGTCAATGTTATTAGTAGGTAATATAGGTGAATGATCAGACAAATTAATCACCTGTAAAGGATTAATGAAACTGAAATACGATGTTTGTAGTGTTTTAATTGTTAAGGTTTTTTTAAAAAATTTAAAAAAACACAAAAAAACTAGAGGCTGTGTAGGGATTGTCAATATGTAGTACACTCATCCCTCCATATTTGTGGATTTGATATTTGTGGCTTTGATTATTCACGAATTAGATTAATATGTTCCCTGTAAAAATATCTAGGTCCTCCAGGGCAACTCTATGGTCAACTTTAACTAAAAGTTGCACTGAAAGACCTAGAAATTCCTAGAGACAATGCTCTACTAGGCATTTATAGCTCCTCCAGTGCAGTTCTATGGTCAGTGTCTGTCGGACATTGACCACAGAGTTGCACTGGAGGACCTAGAGATTTCTAGAGAGGTGTCCTTTCAGGTAAAAACATGGTGTTTTTGTTATTTGCATTTTTTCCATATTCACGGGGGTCTTGTGCCCCCAACCCTAGTGAATATGGAGGGACTAGTGTAGTTGCAAATGTGTAACTGTATGTTACATATTTGCAATTGCCGGATGCCAGCCAATGATGATGATGACGATGATAATGATGACGACAACAACAATGGAGAAACAGCATGGTGGTGAGAAGGGATGAGACAGAACATTTCCATGATGAAGTGTAGCTTGTGAAAGGAATAATTTTTAATTGTATCAGCAAGGTGCGATTTTTTTAACACCGTCATCTTTCTTCTCCCCAACAAGGTTAGAGCTGCGTTTAAGCACAAAACCAAGGTATGGTCACTGACCAGCAGTTCAGTCCGCAACATCAATGTGAAACCTTTCAACTCAGATATTGTGAGTATTCCTAGAACTGGTAAGACTTCATACTCTGATTGGGATGAACTGGTGACCAAACACTGAGAATCAGAAAGAACTGGACCATTCCAACAGTCAGACTTACTGACTGACTATCTATTTTAAGATAGTCAGCAGTTATAGCAAGCTTCCCTGAAAAGTGCTTTCTTTTCAGGCACCTGGTTTCAGGCACGTGGTTCAGCCATTGATTCTCCAGATATTTTCAACTTCAATTTACAGACACCCCCACCATGGCCAGTGGTCAACGTTTCTGACAGTTCATCCAAAATATCTGGGGACCAAAGATTGATAATTATTGGCTTATACATCATCATTATTTTGGGAGAGAGAGGATCCGATATAGTTAAGATTGTATGTAGAAGGTCCCAAATTGAATCCCCAGTCTCTAATCAAATATTGATCTTAGATCTTTTTTTCAGGATCTCAGTACTGGGATGCAAACTGAGATTTGCAGGAGATACCACTGCTCACCATAGATAATATTAGAACAACCCAGTACAAGATGGACCAATGGTCTGACTCAGTAGAATGCAGAGTTATATGCTAATATGTCATTCAGCTGCATACAGCTTTCACCTGTATGAAGCACTTTGCTTCAATTATAAAACATGCTTTGAATGCAGAAAGTTCCAGGTTCAATCCATGGCATCTCCAGTTAGGGCTTGGACAGTCTGCCTGAAAGTTTGGAGAGTTGCTGCTGACAATTACTAGAGGTGCCATTGACTAGATAAAGTAATGATCTACTGATGAACAAGACAGGAGTCCCACAGGGCTCTGTCCTGGGCCCAGTGCTCTTCAACATCTTTATCAATGAGTTGGATGACAGAACTGGGGGTATACTTATCAAATTTGCAGATGACACCAAATTAGGAGGAGTAGTGAATACCCCAGAGGACAGGATTAAAATTCAAACTGACCAGAATAGACTAGAAGACTGGGCCAAAGCTAACAAAATGAAATTCAACACAGAGAAATGTAAGGTACTGCACTTAGGGCAGAAAAATAAAATGCACAGATTTAGGATGGGGGACACCTGGCTGAATGAGACTACATGTGAAAGGGATCTGGGAGTCCAGGTAGACCACAAGTTGAACATGAGTCAACAGTGAAATGCGGCAGCTAAAAAGGCCAATGCGATTTTAGGCTGCCTCAATAGAAGTATAGTGTCTAGATCAAGGGAAGTAATTGTGCCACTGTACTCTGCTTTGGTCAGGCCCCATCTGGAATATTGTGTCCAGTTCTGGGCACCACAATACAAAAAGGACATTGACAAACTGGAGCGTGACCACAGGAGCGCAACTAAAATGATGAAGGGTCTGGAAACCATGCCATATGAGGAACAACTTAGGGAGCTGGGGATGTTTAGCCTGGAGAAGAGAAGGTTAAGAGGTGATATGATAGCCCTGTTTAAATACTTGAAGGGATGTCATATTGAGCAGGGAGCAAGCTTGTTTTCTGCTGCTCCAGAGACTAGGACCCAAAACAATGGATGCAAATTATAGGAAAAGAGATTCCACCTCAACATTAGGAGGGATGTCCTGACAGTAAGGGCTGTTCGACAATGGAAGACACTCCCTCGGAGTGTAGTGGAGTCTCCTTCCTTGGAGGGTCTCTAAGCAGAGGCTGGATGGCCATCTGTCAGGGATGTTTTGATGGAGGGTTCCTGCATGGCCAAATGGGGATGGACTGGATGGCCCTTGTGGTCTCTTCTACCTCTACGGTTCTATGATTGTATGAAGACAGCTTCATCTGTACCTATAATTAATGAGGGTGGCACCAATGCTGGTTTCTTTCTAGCACCAAGTCAGGAGTTGGCTTTTTATAGAAGCCTTTGGAGCTTAATTTATTTTGTATGTGTATGTGTGCTTTCAAGTTGCCTGTCAACCTATGACAACCCCCATGAATTTCGGACGGTTTTGTTAGGCAAGGAATCCTCAGAGGTAGTTTTGCCAGTTCCTTCTGATGAATGCACCTGTTTTTAAATTGTTCTAGCCTTTTAAGCACAAGTTTTAATTTGTTCGTGCGCTTAATATTTTTTATACAGTTTAAACTATTTTACTGTTAATCTCAAATTGTTTTACATTGTTTCTTGTTTTATCTGTATGCACCCTTAAACACTATAAAAGGTGGGTGGATAATATTTTAATTAATAAATAACAAAACTTATGGCTACAAAGGGGCCATTTGGCATGAGCTGAATTTGCTTGTGGCATTAGGGATGCAAAACCTCAGTTGTCTCACTTGTATACAGGAACAAGAAACCTCATTTTTTTTCTTCATCACCCAAGAGAAGAAAAGATTAATTTTTGGGGTCACAACTCAATGCATTCACCTTACAGATTGTTATTCAAATTGTTATAACAAAGACTGCTTGTTTCCTTGACTTTTAATAGATGAGTGGTTTGCATTTTTTCCCACTGATCAAGCCGTCCTTCTGCCCATGCTGTGTGCATGTTCTTAGCTTCCAAAAGGAAAATGACACTAATTTTGCAAAAAGACAATTTTCACATAATAATAAGAGACATGACTCATCTCATTCTTGCACTGGAAATGAGAAATGTCATGGGGGGGGGCAGCAATGGGCCACTGTCCGGACAAAAATGAGACAACATAATTGCTTCACATCTTAAGGGATAATATCATAGAATCACAGAATCATAAACCTCAGTATCTGACCCAGAATTCTATGCTGGCAGAGCAGTTCCATGGCAGATGTACAGAGGCTCTTCGGCAGACTAATGGATTTGCAAAGGATTTTGTGAGAATGGGATTATTTGAAAACCAATGAGTGTTTATAGGATCAACAAATTATGTAGCTCTAGTTCTGAAGATATGCTTAATGTATTTTGTGAAATGTTCTCTGAATGGTTTGTACACCAAGGCTTTCAGCAGTCTAAGACAAGACCAGTGGTTTAATTGGTTTTCCTGGGAGTCAGTGGCAGTTTAATTGAAGCTAGAAATATACTTTCAGTTTTAACCTCTCTTAGAATGTTGAGTTAGGGCCCTAAAAGACAGGCCAAAATAAAGCTGCTTCAGGTCACTTTGGGGGTATGCTGTTTAAATGCTGTATGCATCCTAAGAAGCCAGAAGCTGTGCCAAAGCCATTCTCCAGTCCTAATGTCTAGAGTGCAGCTTTGGTGCAGCTTCTGGCCTCTTAAGATGTGCGTGTCATTTAAAGAGCATACCTCCAAAGTGACCTGAAGCCACTTTATTTCGGCCTGTCTGTTCAGGCCCTGAAGTCCAATTAGCCCTAATGTTAGAATAGACTCACTTAATTAATGGGATTTGCCTATTTGTTAAGGAGAGCCAACATGGAGTAGTTATTTGAGCGTTGGACTACAACTTTGGAAACTAGGGTTCAAATCCCTGCTCAGTGATGGAAACCCACTGGGTGGCCTTGGGGGAGTCATATGCTCTCAGCCTCAAAGGAAGGAAAAAGGCAAAAACCCTCTCTGAACAAATCTTGCTAAGAAAACCCCATGGGTCACCACAACTTGGAAATGACTTGAAGGTACACAATAACAATCTATGTGCTATGAGTCACCATTCAGCAATTATTCCAAGGAATGTACTCTAGTTAGGACTAACCAATACGATTTAGGCTATTAGTGTTGATACATTACCTTTTAATCATAGTTCAAAAATGAATTGTACATTTTGCCCTCCCTTTCCCCCTCTCCCCTCCAGATAACTGGGAACAGGCCAGGAGCAACCCCTACAAAACTCAATACCTGGGACAAGAGCACCATTTCTGCCAACAAGATTGATCTCTCAGCAGTCTGACATTGGACCTGACTTGCCCTCCTCTCTGTCAGCCAAGTTATTGCCTCAGGACTTCTGAAATGGTGTCTGCCTTTCCAGTGTTTTCTCAGAAACTGTGGCAGTAGGAATTTCTCCTTTAATCACTGCCTCCACAACTGAGGAAAAAACAATAACCTTGCTGTGTTGCATTGGATGGAGTTAATCCATGTTGCTTTTGTTAACATATTATCCATCACTTAGGAACAGTGGCTGAATCGTTCAAAACAATATACACTGGATGGTCTTGTAAAACAGTGACAGAGACACTAAGCGTGGAGATTGTGCTCCTTCACTAATGGGACTGCAGAAGGTTAAAGCCATCTCAGGAGGGATGATCATGACATACATATCTGCCAGTCAAAGCAAAAAGTTCTTATGGCATTATTAAAATCAGGCAATTCTTATCTAACTCTG
Source organism: Sceloporus undulatus (assembly GCF_019175285.1). NCBI lineage: Eukaryota > Metazoa > Chordata > Lepidosauria > Squamata > Phrynosomatidae > Sceloporus > Sceloporus undulatus. Next base: position 7,125,797 of record NC_056531.1, read on the forward strand.
CATCCTTCATTTATATTGGATTACTTGACCAAGCCAATTGTCCAGATAAAGTGTAACCAGAAAACATGTAGATACACCACTTGAAAGCAAAAGGCTGAAGGGAAAATGAAACTGGGATGCACTTTCCCAATGGACATTGGCCTTAGAACCAATGAATATGGCAGGTGTTGGGAAAGGGAGTGTGGGTGTGTGCCTTATATGTCTGTTTGCTTTTTGCCATGATCGTTCTGATTGCCGTGCCATGGCCAACTGCCTTGTCATTTCATTAGAGAGATTATGCATATAAGATGTAATACCTTTTGCCAGGAGCCAGATGCCAGATGAGGATCAATGAATGTGTTCAATATTTTTTACAGATTGACCTATAAACCTTTGGAAATTGTAGTGGGATTGCTTCTGGGACATGCCTATCTCCTTTGCAGGATAGACTAGAACACTGAATTATGCAAAAGGATGATGGAAGTAAAATAAAAATTTAAAACACACTTCCATACAAGGTGAACAACGAGGGGAGAAAAGTACTGTGAAGCCACTAGCCAGAATGCAGCTGGAGTTCTGTTACATCTTTTTATAGTTTTTTATTTCTTCTCACGAAAAACAATCCTTTTGTATTTCCAAGCAAAGCAATGATGCCAATGCTGTTGAAGAGAAACAACACATGTTTTAATTCCACAAAGATTTTTCTCCCCTTCTTTATGAGTATTTTTTAAACTAGGTTTTCAATCTGACATAGCTTCACACAACACCAGCAGTAAATGATGTTTAAAGTGTTTTGCAGTTTGAAGTGCCAGAACTTTGCTTTTAAAACAATTCAAATAGGGTGTTCGGACTGCTATGTCCAGCACAGGAGGGAAAACCCATTGCTCAGTGGTAGCATGGAAATTGCTCCCTCCTTTCCTCTTTCAGAGGTCCAAAACACATTACCAAAATAATCCAGTTTAACTGGATTATTTCGTGAGGCATTTAGGAGTTTAGCACATAGCTAAATAATCTAGTTTACCTTGCCCAGTTGGAATCCTCTTTCAAGATGCAGCCGAATATTATCATATGCATTTTGCCGCTGATGCCGCCTCCTGCCTAAAACCCGGCTCCCAGCTGCGCTCAGCCGGCTGATTTGCAAAGTTGGGAGCTTCACGGCTTTGCAAATCATCCATTTGAGCTCAGATTCTAGCTGGGATTTAGGTGGGTTTTATGCGAGAGGTGGCATCGGCCACAAAATGCATACGATTATATCCAGCTGCATCCAGGAAGAGGATTCAAACCGGGCAAGGTAAACCGGATTATTTAACTGTGCACTAAACTCCTCAGCCTTTTCTGTCAGAGAACTCTGGTGCCACAATAAAATACAATTCCCAGGATTCCCTGGCACTGAGTCAAGGCAGTTAAAGCAGTCTCAAACTGGATTATTTTCACTGTGTTTTGGACCAGAGTTAACCATAATTTAATGAGGCATTTGTATTGATGTAAATTGCACTTGTAGCTGACTGCCACCTCTGGTTTTCAACCAGAAATGGGTTTTCAAACTTTGATTTGAGCTAACCATAGGGCTAATACTGTTGCAGACATGATTCTGTGTTGTGAAGTTATAAACACTTTATTAAATATATTTTAATACTTTTGTATTTATCCTATTTTCCTGATGTCTTCCACTTGTGAAATACATTGTTGGCTCCAGATTTAATTACATGTATGCAACTTGGCTGATATCCTGTCCCTCCTCCCCACGGCCCCTTCCATCCACGCAATGGATAGCCACTATGTGTGCATGCGCATGCACACATACTGAATGTGTATACACATTAAAAATGAATAAACCATACATTCCTCTTTTCCCTCTAAGTCCATGCTGAACTCTATATATTTGTCAGTGTTTTGTAAATGAGTGAATGGGATGAATAAGGAACACACAAACAAATCTCTGTTGTTGTTGTTGTTTAAAAAATCTAGTTGGTTGTTCTAAAGCAAAACCTACCATTATTTTTCAGAAATATAAAAATCCTGCTGTTTATTTATAGACATTCTTTTGTGGCTTTGCAATATGTCTTTGGAATGGCGTGGTGTTGTCAACAATATGAAACCTTAATTGAATGAGATGCGAGTTAAAAATAGATTGTGTAGGAGCAATGACAGCTTTGTCGAGAAAGTAATAAAATAGCTGATTTTCCACCTCCCCTCTATTATAAGAAGAAAACAACCCATGCAATCTTGATTCCCTAATAAAGATTAATGTTGGCTTGTTCAGTTTATTCTGTCATTTTAAATTCTGCTTTGAACGCTGTCAGAGAGTGAGGCATGTAACATTATGGCTGTACAAGGTTCAAAGAACTGTGCATTTCTGCCCTGGAAGTATGTATGGGGTGGAGGTGGAATGAGATCCGAACTACAGATGAGTGAATTTCTCAATCAGCAGCATTTGGGCACAGTCAAAGACATTTTGCTCAATTTCTAAATCCAAACGTAAGAACATATTGGCCCACACCAGCATTAGTTGTTTTTTTTTAAATTAAAGTAATTTTATTGTAAGCGATCAGTCAAGACAGTATACATGAATTAAATAAGAACAAACTTGACAATTCCACCAACAAAAAAACGATGCAACACAACAAACTGTAGAAGCTGTGTTTCAAAGGCCAAGTTGAAAGTTAGAAGAGGAAATTAAAGGTCTTCTATTACTCTCTCAGAGTATGATGCCTTTCTAAACCCTCTTGTATAACATCCTTCCAGATGTTGTTGTTAATACAGTCCAGGAAAAGGAATCAGATCTCTTTGAAAGATTTATGAAATGTCTCATTATTTTAGATCTTGCAACCAACTTTTCCATTAACAATACATCCCATACATGATGCCACCAATTTTCTATGGAGGAATTACCAGTTCTCCCATTTTTAGCAATTTCAATCCTGGTTGCTGCCATAAAAATCTGATTAGTGTTTTAGGTTTCAAATGTCTGTTTATATTCAAAAAGAGTGAAAGCAATAAAAGACTTGGACAAGGTGTGTTGTCCCGTTTTGTAATTTCTGAGATTATTGAAATACCCTCCAACTAGAATTCATAGAATCATAGAATCATAGCTTGAAGCCCCAAGGACACCCTTTCCCGTGGCCTGGAAAAGCAGCAGATCAGGGCCTCAGGGCTGCCGCTGTGGCAGCTGAGGCCCCGATCCATCAGGGAAAGGGGTGGGTACAGGCCGCCCCAAACCGCCGTTATTTCCCATTTTTTAGCTATCTTTTTAGTGCATTAATTGTTTGACATTACTGTAAAATCATGTCTGGTTCTGTGTTTTTCTGCAAGGTATTTTGATTACATCTGCAGTTACTAGTGCAGTTACTGGAAAATAATTCCCCTCATTCAGCCAATTGTCTCATTTAATCATCTTTTTCATGGCTGGAACAGGGACATCTGCCTTTTGTCAATACCTTAATGCTAAGTCACAAGCATTACTATAGTCATTTGATCTAGATTAGAGTCTGACAATCTTAGAGTGTGGAAGGGTGGATTGATCCCTCTCCAGATCCCCTGGGTTTTGTACTAGTGAGGTATTAGCTGTGGCTGATGCTGTGGTAGCTAGGTTTCCACTGTAGTTGCAGTTGCTGTTGAAATTCAGAGACAACTGTGATGGCTTTCTATGGTGCAAAAATCCACAGCTGATTGATTTTCATCTCCCCCCAATGTTTTCTCATTATGTCACCTCACAGACATAAAGTGTCAGTGATACCAGAGCATGGAAAAGTGACCTTTTCAAACTATAGCTTCCAGATCAACCAGCCAGCATGGCTAATGACTGTGTTGGGAAGTTTAAGATTTACGGTCCAGAAAAGCAACATTCTCAACGGACTCAAGTAATGGCAATTCCTTTGGAAATTGGGACAGAAGCAGTGATTGTAGATAATGACCTGCCATTCTCAATGGCTATTGTCACCATACAGAAAGCCAATTACATGTAGACTTTAGACATTAACCACACATTGAACATTACCTCACACACCACCAAGTAATTCAGGGAATGTGGCATGGTGTAGGTTAATGCTAAAGGGAAAAGTCAGAACACCACTTAGCACTTCCATGTTAGTTTTATTTGAAATCATAGGTTCCACTGATGCCAGTCCTCCCGAGAATAATATCTCTGAGTATCAAGTATTGTCAATTGCCATATATTGCCTTGCTATTATTACTTTCAGCACATGCTTTCATAGAATCATAGAGATGGAAGAGACCCCAAAGGCCATCCAGTCCAACCCCATTCTGCCATGCAGGAACTCTCAATCAAAGCACTCCCGACAGATTACCATCCAGCCTCTGCTTAAAGACCTCCAAAGGAGGAGGCGCCACCACTCTCCAAGGGAGTGTATTCCACTGTAGAACAGCTCTCATTATCAGGAAGTTCCTCCTAATGTTGAGGTGGAATCTCTTTTCCTGTAGCTTGCATCCGTTGTTCTGGGTCCTAGTCTCTGGAGCAGCAGAAATCAAGCTTGCTCCATCCTCAGTGTGACACCCCTTCAAATACTTAGACAGGGCTTCGTGTGGGAATGGCTAACTAGAAAGCCAAAGAACGTACAAAAATAGAGCATACCCTAAACTATACTTAATAGGCACATCCTATATCTTGTCTTCCTGAATATCATCAATACCCTAGTCTAGAAGAACAGCCAGTCGACCTCATATATAAGTTGAGATCAAGTTTTGGGGCCAAAATTATGGATTTTGATATGACCCATGGATAAGTCAAGGGTAAAACTTAAGCACATATAATAAAGGATGTAAAGGATGAAGTAAAGGAAAACAATTCCAAAGATCTGAAAAATTCCAGCAGTCATAACTATTAGTGTCTATACTAAAGGCTGGATGGATGAGAGAGTAGAAGGGGGCCAGTGCTTCTAACTCTTTAAACTCTTCCTTTTCACCATATAAATTAAAATGAAGTACTTACATTGAACTGTGGATAAGTCGACTCAGGTTATTTGGGTCAATTTTTAAACCTAAATTTCTAGACTTATACATGAGTATATCAGTAATTCTCATGGCCACAAAAAGAAGGAGCAGCTTAATGCTGATGGCAAAGGCTGCTCCTTCTCTGGCAGATACACAAAAGCAGCCAAAATGCTCCAAGCAGTGGCCAGGAGAATGGAGCTGCACCTGGATTGGATGTTTACACATTGGTTAATGCCATTTTTAAATTATTGTTATTTTTTGCTAGCTTAAACAAAATGGAGGCCACCATATTTTTATTTTTATTTCTTCACACAAAATATATATAATATATTCCCTGCACTGGGATGAACGATTTAGCATAGGCCTCTCCCTGTGACTTACTACCTGTGGAGACTGTTTTATTAGGAGGTATGTTCAACAGTATGCCCACTCTCAAACATCCCTCTCATACACACAAAAACACACACACACTTTGAAGTAGTACAGCCAGGTAACACTGTTGCCTTGTTGTTTTATAACACTGTCTGTCTTAGTATTTTTTTGACTTCATGGAGTGTGTTATGTCTCTGAATTATAATACTCAGCATGAAAAATGTCAGCTGTCACCATGATCTGGCACATTCTTGATTATATGAAACATTATATAATGTGATATATAATGAAGGCTAGTGTGGGGCAGTGGTTTGAGTGTTGGATTATGACTCTGGAAACCAGGATCGAAATCCCATCTCAACTATGAAACCAACAGGGTGAATTTGGGCACATCCTCATTTTCAGGGGAAGGCAATGGTATACCTCCTCTTAACAAATTTTGTCTAGAAAACCCCATGATGGGTTCACTTTATGGTTGCCATAATTCGGAAACAACTTGAAGGCAGACAACAACAATATAATGTGAGCTGAGATCCTGCATGAAGCCTAGTATCATGCGTAGTATAAAACTGTATTAACGTCTGCTAAATAGCAGCATTATGCAACAATCTACATAATGCTAACTGTACTTGCTGCTGTTTTCACAATTCCAGCTAATCAAATGGTATATTGAAGAAACTGACAAATAGTTATGCACTATTCAGGAAGCACAGCTGCTGTACATATGTAACAGTTACACTCACTCACACAAATGCTTATGCACATTATACAGCTTATACAACTGTACAATGACATGGCCACAACAGTACTACTACATGTGTGAGTGAACTTATTTGTATAGATGATGTTAATGTTATTGTGATGTTTTCAACATGTTTTTGTCTCCTATTACTTTTAGAGCAATTTCTCATGATCTATTCTACACAGTCAAAGGCTTTGCTGTAATCTGTAAAGCAGAGGCTGGCTTTCTTCTGAAATTCATTGGTGCACCCATTATCCAACATATGTTTGTTTCACAGGCACCATGTCTCTGTATTTCCATTGCTTGGGAGCACTTGTGGAAGTATATGGTTTTACCTATGTACTGTTCCTGAGAGCGGACCATGTAAAAAGAATGCTAGATTAGTTAGGCCTTTGATCTGAATAAGTATTGCTCATCTTGTGAAACATGTTAAATGCAGAGAAGAACTTAAAGCATCCAGAGACACAAGGGCAAAACAATCAGTGATACATATTTACATAATGTATACTGATTGCACTCTGTGTGATCCAACCCAAAATAATCCTTTGTACCATTAATTTTAATGAGAAGCTTCTGCTTAAGGCTTTCCTATTAAAATCTACCATGATTCAATTAAACCTGAAATCCACTTTAGGCTGACTGAGAAGGAGCTTTCAGTAATATATTTTGTGAGAAACATTTCAGAAAAAATAATAGTTTATTATTTAAAAACAACTATGAAAACATCTGGAAAGAAATCAAGAGACCTAGAAAATTGGGGAAAATAAAATTTATCCCTTTTGAGAAGAATCACTGCAACAAAAGCAAATTTTTGCCAAGACTTTTATTATTTTTATTATTATTTTGAAACAATCTCTGTTATAATAAATGGACTACAGGTTTGGCAGGCAAGGAAATCTAGAATTAAATCTAACATACCGTGTGATGCTAAGGAAATGGTTGCCTTGTTCTTCCCTAATATTATTGTATTAACAGTCCTGCTGTTTTGTATGGTTGAAAGGATGAATATTTGTTAGAGATGAGAGACTTTGGAACTTGAAGGCCACATAAGATTTTATTGGTACAGTTTTCTTTGATTTGCTAAAGTTAACACTCATGCAGGATTTTTAAAAAATCATTGTATTAGAAAGGCTCTTCTATGAGTTTGGTATAAATATAAGCAGCGACTTATTACTAAAATAACATTAATCACCTCAGCACAACAAGCCTTCTTTAGGAAAGAGTAGATTAAAAGTTAGAGATGGTTGTTACTTGATGATTTTTTTTTAAATTTTGAACAGAAAAGCTGGAAGCTTAAATCAAGAAAGATGCTGTCAGGGTCCTCTTGATGTTTTCCTGAGTTGTTGTTTGATATATATATATATAGTGAATAATGATGTTATGGTTGGGGGATTTATTATTGTTGTTCAAATGGGTTTGGCTTAGCTGCTGGGAATGGGAGGCATAGTGGCACAGTGGTTAAATTCCTGTACTGCAGCCACTCTCTCACAAACCATAAGGTTGTGAGTTCAATACCAGTTTCAATAAAACTTTATTAAGAATAAGGTTAATTGAAGAGATAAAAGAAATATAACAGATATGTTTATAGTGGTAGATGGATTTTATGAATAACTAAGAAATGTATGGTTTGTTTTTATGCATTTAAGAAACGCTGAAAATGTTGTTAAACAATTTGAGTGAAACTAGCTGCAGGGTGAGTTGGTGTGTTCATTGGATTATTAATAACCTGGTAAAAGAATGTACTAAAGTGCCGGTAAATATTGCTTTGAAGTCCTTGAAAGTTTAAGTAAAATAACACTGCCAGACTCAGAATCTTTGGGAACAAAAAGAGAGCCAGGGACGTAGCCGGGGGGGGGGGGGTCTTTGGGGTCTGGACCCCCCCCTTCCATTAGAAAAATGAATGGTGCGTGCTGCTGCGCCGCCGCGCCCAAGCCCCATTATAATGGTGGCACTTAGTCTGGACCCCCCCCCCTTCCTAAAATCCTGGCTACGTCCCTGAGAGAGCATTTGAAGAGATAACTGTTTTGAGGATTATGTGTGTGTTACAAGTTTGTTCTGAAATACTGTTGCCCACCAAATTTGAGGGGCAGAGATCAATTTTTTTTCAATTGCTTTCTGATTTTTGGGAGGGTGGAGTTAAAATTTGCTATTGTTCTTATTTGATGTATGCGTGTTGGCTCTTCAGTCCTGTCATAAGAATTCATACTACATGGACCTCTTTGATCTGTCAATAAAGGCTTTTCTGTTAGCTCTCAAAAGTCTGAATTGAGAAAGGGGGGGGTGCTTTTAGGTCCTGATGGCTTGAGAAGTAGACCCAAGTAAATGTAGGTGTTACGACAATTTTTAAAGGAAACTTTTCTCTTTGTTATTGCATGTATTCTTGAAAAATATTTATGCTTGCCTCTTTTCCTCACTACACATTACCCATTAAAATATAATTGCTTGCTGTTTATATAATTAGTTTGCATGCAGTTTTAATGTTTCATGATAGTTGTTTGTTTTAATCTTCCTGGGGAAGCTCTCATTTGAGTTGAAAGGAAGGTTAGGAACATAAAAACACAAGCAAATTAAAATCCTTTCTAGTTCCTGCACTATATTTGGCTTTGTTCCCCCGTTACAGAAAGAATTTCATTGTATTTTCTTCTTCCTTGACTTTTCTTTTATTGAATGGCCCACCTTAGAAATTGGAAAGATAGGCCATTGGCTTTTAGACAGGCAAATGGACAGCCTGATTGCAGGGTGAATTATTACATTTATTCTATCTGTTTCGTAAAGTCACTTCTGATGTCTCAAGCAAAGCCAGAATTACTAGCATATTGTAAAATCTAATTTTACAGCGAGATATAGAAAAAGCAAACATGTGCTTTGCTGCTTCAGAAGGAGACAGAATGTGACATTACCGCAACTTCTATTATATCATTATCTCCAACACAAAACAGGGTTCAGTGCCTCCTAGCTGGATAACAAAACAAGACCATCCACAGACAAAAGTGACATTTGCATACTCAAATGTGTGTGCATGCAGAAAAATGCTAGCTTTTATTCTCTCCTTACCTTGAGAGGTAGCCATACCTGGGAAAAGCTGCTTGCTCCAAGATTTGACCTGGGATGAATGAGTTGACTTAGCACACATGACTGAAACGGGGTTGAGCAAAGCGCGGGTATTAACTTAACTCTACTCCCCCTTTGCACCACAATCCAAGGAGCTCTCCTGGTCCTAAAGCAGTGTCAGTAATGGACTGGATGAGGGCAAACAAATTGAAACTTAATCCAGACAAGACAAAAGTGATCCTGGTCAGTTGGAAGGCAGATCAGGGAATGGATATTCAGCCTGTGTTAGATGGGGTTACACTACGCCTGAAAATGCAGGTGCGCAGTTTGGGGGTACTCCTAGACTCAGCTCTGAACCTGGAGGCCCAGCTCTCTGCTGTGACCAGGAATGCTTTAAAACTTGAGTGCCAACTGCACCCATTACTTGATATGGCCACAGTGGTACATGCCTTGGTTACATCCCATTTGGACTACTGTAACACTGGGGAGGGATCTGGGTGGCAGTGAAACCACAAGGACTGCAGTGGGAGGAGGACCCTACCAGGATGTTACCCCTCTTGTGGGGTGCCAACTGCTGTGGTCTGCATCCCCCCCACCCTCCTTGTGATGCCACTGGGTGACACCTGGCTTGACACCAGTATATGTGAAAATCTGAATCTTAGTGGACAACAGGCTGGACATGGCAAAGCAATGTGATGCAGCCGCCGCCAATAAAGCCAATGCAATTCCAGGCTGCATCAATAGGAGCATAGTGTCTAGATCGAGGGAAGTAATAGTGCCACTTTATTCTGCTTTGGTCAGACCTCACCTGGAATATTGTGTCCAGTTCTGGGCATCACAATTCAAAAAGGATGTTGAGAAGCTGGAGCATGTCCAGAGGAGGGCAACGAAAGTGGTGAAAGGTCTGGAAACCATGCTCTATGAGGATTGGCTTAGAGAGATGGATATGCTCAACTTGGATAAGGGAGTGTTAAAGGCTGACATGATAACCATGTTTAAATATTAAAGGATGCCATATTGAGCATGGAACAAGCTTGTTTTCTGCTACTCCAGAGACTAGGAGCCAGAGCAATGGGTTCAAACTACAAGAAAAGAGATTCCAGATCAACATTAGGAGGAACGTCCTGGCAGTAAAATGTCAAAGTCAATCCCATGAGTTCAGTTAAAATGGTAATTTATACAAATATAAGTGGGGTTATTAAAGTTAGTTTATATGGTTAGTATGTAGTTGAGATATATATTTATAACTGTTCATATACGTTCTGCCATTATTGGAGGGGGGTGGAGAGCAGTAGAACGTTAATGGGATAAGTCAGTGGAAGAGACCTATAGCAGATGGCTGGAATGTACTGATAAGCCAGGGGCATAGCCAGGGATTTTAGGAAGGGGGGGGGCCAGCTAAAGTGCCACCATTATATTGGGGCTTGGGTGCAGACGACGCCAGCAGACATGCACCATTCATTTTTTCTAACGGAAAGGGGGGCTGCCATAACCCCAACCCCCCCCCTTGGCTACGTCCTTGGATAAGCTTTGGTAGAGCATCTGGACTTCAAGGTTGTACGATTCCCTGAGAAAGTGTTGGTTGCCATAGTTATGTGTGTGTGGTGTGGGTTTCAACTGGGCAAAAGAAGGAGGGGTTGCCAGGGTGTAAAAGTTAGTTTTTTTTCCTGTAGATCTCAGATTCTGCAAAAACGCGCTATGGGATCACTTCTGCCTTATGTCTACAATAAACTTTCTTCCTTTGGATTAAGTTTTCTTTGTGGCTTACTGGTCTGAGGAACCCAAATCTCTGTTTGACAGTCGAACACATTCCCTTGGAGAGTGGTGGAGTCTCCTTCTTTAGAGGTTTTTAAACAGAGCCTGGATCACCATCTGTCGGGAGTGCTTTGATTATGAGCTCCTGCATGGCAAGGGGTTGGAATGAATGGACTTGAGATCTTTTCCAATTCTATGATTCTATGATTCTATCACTGATTTTGTTATGCAACCATTATACTGAATGGTAACATTTCACAGCTGAACACTCACAACTGAAATAGAACCCCATGCACCTCATGCACACTTGCATGTATGACACCACATGTACAACTCTGCTTTGCAATCTTGAACTGAGTGCAGCAGTTCTTGCATTGAACAAAAACCTTGCTTAAGACACCAAACGGATTCAGGCCTCTGTGTCTGCGTTTTTATTTTTTTTAGAAAGGTCATTTATACTTAAGTTTATATAGGGAAATCTGTCAGTTTTGCTTGCACCTTCAACATTTTTAAAGTTTCAACTTTCTATCTGAGATATAGGGAAAGGTGCAAATGTCAGTAAATTTTTCAAACCCCCAATTGAACTTAATCCCTCTCTCCCATTTGTGTCAACAAGGGTCACTGTTCCTAGCATAAATAGCACTATGGACCAAAACACACTGCAGAAATAACTTAGTTTGAGATCACTTTAACTTTCCTTGCTCAATGCTAGGAAATTCTGGGAAGTGTAGTTTTGTGAGACATTTAGCCTTCTCTGTCAGAGAGTTCTGTTGCCACAATAAACTACAATTCTCAGGATTCCCTAGCATTGAGCCAGGGCAGTTAAAGTGTTCTCAAACTGGATTGCTTCTGCAGTGTATTTTGGACCTATGTTGTATTTATCTGGCATTTAGATGTTAAAGGTGGTGGGTTTAAACTGAAAGAAGTGGCAATGTAATTCAGCACTAACATGATTGAATACACAGGGACTCCGAGCCAAAGAAATACAGTAAGTCGAATCCAAATAACTGGCATATAGTCTGCCCACTACCAATAAAAGACGTACTGGGCGATAGTTACCAGGATCCTGTAAGACCACTAGAAAGTTTTAGAAGTATGGCCAGTCCCCCCTTATATCTACCCCTATTAGAGGATCTACATGCAGGCACACAAAAGGATACAAATCCTGGCAGTAAGATATCATATGGGCACCAGGTTTCTTGTAAACATACAATGTCAAATTTACCAATATAGTCAATGAAATCCATATCTGAGTTTTTATTCAGTCAGCCAGCTATGTTCCATGAAAGGAGTGACAGACCTGAACTACCCCCTTCTAGTCACTGAACCGGATCAGATGAAATTGCAGAAAAGAGTGCTTCCTCAGTTTGGACGCAACCGTTCGTACTAGAGCGGGTGGGGCCTTTAACTGAGGAAGAGGTAGATGGATCCCAGATTTCCAACTGGGAGTGGATTATCCTCCGGAATTTGGATGTTGTATCCTCCAGCTGGGCAGTTACTGTTATTTAAGTCAGTGCAAACTCTAGGGATCTGAGTTACAATTTTTTCAGTCCAGGACCTGCCATGGAATGCATCAACCTCCAAAAATGTGACCTTGCTTAACTGTTAAGCAGTCAAAGACTGGATGAATGCACTGGTCATTTTTAAATCTCTCATGGTTGAGTTCTTGCATCTCAAATTCTTTCCACCCTGAATATGAAGAAATTTGCAAAATTTTGGAAAACTCCTATTAAAAACAAAGTTCTTGCCCAGCCTTAATTCTCACTCAACACATTAATTCACTTATATTCCATCCTTAATTGTCACCCAACACCATTCATGCAGCTCTCTGGGAGGGCTTTCCTTTTTGCAACCCTTCTTCCCAATGAGGAATGGCTTGTTTACACAAGAGGAATGTTCAGTGAATGCCTTTGTGAGGCATCACCATAAAACTGAAGGGCATCTATTTCCAAAGCTCCATCTGACCTTCATAATTAAAAACAAAAACAAATGATGATTACAGTTAATGAGTCAATTCATTTGGCACTTGACATCATGACAAGAAGACACTTCCCTTTATATTAACCTTCAAAAGGAAGGGGCAGGCCAAGGACAGAGGGATGTAAAAAGTAAATCTACATGCAAGATAAAGACTGATCTGTTAGAATTGCTACCATGGGCCTGGGGAAACTCTGAGGTTTTCTAGGTCCAGTTTTCCTAGCCCCAGAACCCTCCCACTGAATCAGGAGGGCCAGAACAGACAGGCCAAAATAAAGCTGCTTTGGGTCACTTTGGAGGTATGTTGTTTAAATGACACACACATCTTAAGAGGCCAGAAACTGTGCCAAAGCTGCACTCCAGTCCTTACGACTGGACCATGGTTTTGGTGTGGCTTCCAGCCTCTTAGGACGCATGCATCATTTAAATAGCATACCTCCAAAGTGATCTGAAGCAACTTTTATTTTGGTCTTTCTATTCAGGCCCAGGAGAGACTAAAAGGTCACTTCAGCTTTTAAAAAAGGAGAACTGCAGCCCTTAGACGTGTAGTCTTCTGGGGGACAGAAAAGTAATCAAGAGCAAATGGACTCTGGCACTGTACACAGCTTACATTATTCTAACCCATAAGTAGATGAGCAGAAATGTACACACACACACACCTAGGTTATTCCCATTATTTTATTCCTTATATAAGGCTACCCTCTGTCACAGCCTGGGACACGATCAACTGTCTTAAGTAGGTACGAGCTAGTAACTAAGAGTCATATGGGTAGCCAATAGTCTGAACCACAGGATCAGCCCATTCAGCCCATTCAGGGGTGGCTCTATGCCGCCCCTGAACAGGTTGGGTTGGGGACGCAGCAGCCGCGTGCCACACCCCCAACCCACTGGAAAAAGAAGCCCCCAAAAGGGGCTTTTTCCCGGTGCTACAGGGGCACCATAAGGCCATAGTGAACCCTTATGATGCCTCTTGTGCACAGTGCCGTACGGCACATGCCAAGATAGTGTGATGGCTAAAAGCAATAGTCAATTTTATTCTATATAATCAATATCTAGTTCAACTGAATGTAATGAGAAAAAGACCCAAAAGGTGAACTTAGCCTTAGTAAGAGGAATGCTGAAGAACTGTTTTCCATGATGAGGTAAAGATAATAATAATAATAATAATAATAATAATAATAATAATAATAATAATAATAATAATAATAATAATGGGATTTATTTATATGCCGCCCAATCACTGGCAGCTTACAACAGAGGGGATAATAGATGGTTCCCTGCCCTCAGGCTTACAATCTAAAAAGACACGACACAAAAGAAGAAGGGAATGGTGAGGGAGGAGGGGATCAGGTCCAGCATTCTGAGTGACATCTCTGAAGGATGCCTGCTGGTGCCTGGGTTGCTTTAAGTCAAAATAATGGATGTTGATAAGGAAGGTATAACTAAGTACAAGGCTGAGAGTGGTACATGGAGGACCCTTTAGTAATAACAAGATTGATAAGAGAAAAGATGGAGTGTGGCATAGGGGTTCTAATGCATATTAATTGAATTTTGATGTACTGTATTCAAAAATCTTTACTTTGATTGAAGGAATTTCTATATGTTTAAGTTTTGTATTGACCAATAGAATTTGCCACAGAGTTTTCTTTGTTTGTTGCCTATAAAATGTAGAACTTTGCTTTATTCTTGGCCTCAGAGGCTGGTTGGAATTGGAAATTCCATTCTGAGGACTGCTAACAATAAACCTGTACTTTTATTAATCTGAGTCTTCTTCTGGTTGAATTCTGTTCCGTTTAAGATCCCAATAGCAGGATATGGTCAGAGATACTGACTTCTACTACAATAGCACCCGGGGTGCATGGTAGGGTTTCTGAGCATGTAAACGCTCGGCCCCCACACAAACCTTGTTCAGGCCCAGGCTGGCACAAAGTGCCAGTGTGTCCAGACCCTAAATCAGGCCAGAATCGAGTATAAGTTTCCCAGCAGCTTATTTTAAACAGGTCAAAGAAGCAATTATTATTCCATTGAGAGATACAATAAATGATATTCATCTGAACGGGATTTCGGATATTTGAAAAGAGGCTTACTGTATATACTCATGCATAAGTCTAGAAATTTTAGTTAAAAAATTGAACCAAAAAACATGGGTCGACTTATCCACGGGTCAATGTAAGTACTATATTTTAACACTTACATATATAAAGAAGGAGCCATCCCCTTTCTCTGAATAAAAGGCAAGGGCTTAGTCCATCCTGGGAATACCAAAAAGAAGCATGCCTCCCCTCTACTCTCTCATCCATCCAGTCTTTAGGATGAACACAAACAGTGATGCCTGCCAGAATATTTTAAATTCTTTAGCATCATTTTCCTTTGCACATCCTTTACATCCTTTGTTACATGCCCCTAAGTTTTACCCTCGACTTATCCAGGGTTCATATCAAAATCCATAATTGTGGCCCCCAAACCTGTCCTCGAGTTATACATGAGGTCGACTTATAGTCGAGTATATACGGTATATATCCTTGATACCTAAAAAAAAGAAAGAAAGGAATGAAGTCAAGAATTATAGACCTATATCACTGTTAAATACAGATTACAAAATCTTTACATCAGTGCTAGCTGAAAGATGAAAAGATATATTAAGTCGTATTATACATGAGGATCAAAGCTGTTTTTTACTGAAAAGAAACCTGAAAGACAACATAAGAACAACATTAGATATACTCGACTACTTCGAACATCATAATGAAAAGAAATTGACCATAATCCTGCTCAATGCTGAAAAGGCATTCAACAGGGTCAACTGGTAGTTTTTGTTAGAAACTATTTAAAAAATGGATATGGGAGAGAAATTTGTTAATTGGATTGAGGCCATCTATAAAGAAGAGAAACCTAAGATAATTGTTAACAAGGAGAGAACATCGAGCATTCATATAGAGAAAGGCACCCAACAGGGGTCCCCTCTATCCTCCCCCTATTATTTATAATAACACTGGAAGTCTTAAACAACCAAATAAGAGCAGATCAATCAATAGGAGGAGTGGAAGTTAAAGGTAATTGTTTCAAACTGAGAGCCTTCGCTGATGATTTAATCTTTTACTTAGAGGATCCAGCAACACGCATAGAACGTCTTAAGAAAATCTTACAAGAATATGGAGCAGTATCAGGACTGAAAGTAAACCAGGAAAAAACTTTGATACTTTCTACAAATTTAACATCTCAAGAGGAATTAGAGCTCAAATTAGAGCTTAAATATCCTGTGGGCCTCCCTCCTCTTCCGTGGCCATGAGGATGGGCTAACGGGGCCTTTGTTATTGTTTTTAGATTGTGTATTGTGGATGTTTTATTTTTTTAACCTGTATTTGTTGCACTTGTTGCATATTGTAAGCCGCCCTGATCTTTCTGGAAGGGCGGGATATAAATAAAGATTTTATTATTTATTTATTATAAAGAAAAATCGGGATATAAAATAGAGAAAAAAGTCAAATATCTGGGAATTTACTTAACGAAAAGAAATATAGACTTATTTCATAATACAGTTGGCACTTCTTATACCCGGATTTTTTATACACGGATTCAAGCATCCGCGGTTTGAAAATGTTCAAAGAAAAGTATAAATTTCAAATATCAAACCTTGATTTTCCATTTTTTTTATAAGGGACACCATTCTGCTATGTCATTATATTTAATGGGACTTGAACATCCACGGATTTTGTTATCTACGGGGGATCTTGGAACCAAACCCCAGCGGATAACAAGGGTCCACTGTAATTACGATTTCATGTGGAAAGAAGTTGAAAAGGATTTAGAGGTCTGGTCTAAATTGCATCTTTCCTTTTTAGACAAAGTCTCTGAGAGCAAGATGAACATATTACCCAGATTTTTATTTTTATTTCAAAATCTTAGAATCATAGAATCGTAAGAGTTAGAAGAGACCACAAGGGCCATCCAGTCCAACCCCCCTGCCATGCAGGAATTCTCAATCAGTTTCCCACTTAAAACACTTAAAGACTTGGCAAAAGGAAATATCTAGGTTTATATGGAATGGAAATAAGGCTAGAATCAGTTGGAAAATATTGACTGATGAAACTGCGCATGGAGGTTGTGCTTTACCAGACTTGAAACTCTATTATTTTGCAGCTTGTTTATGCTGGATAGAGGAGTGGGCTAAAGTAGAGAATAAAAGTATTTTATGTTTAGAAAGTGTCAAACTCAGAATCGAGTATAAGAGAGAACAAGACACAAAGCAGAACTGAGAAGCAAGCCAAAAGCTAGAGCTAAAGAATAGCCAACAATACAAGCTGGAACACTCTGGAGCTCAGGAAATATGATTGAAATAATATTTTCTGTCCCCCCCCCCCCCCGGTTGAAAAAATGGTTTTCCGAGATGGGCATCCCTGTTGGGAAGAATAAAAACAGTAAGAATTTTTGCCCATCCTCTAAAGTGTTTTAGAGGATGTTTGTATACATAAAAATGCATGCCTTTTTGCACAAACCTCCTACATTTGTTACAGAGAAAACTGAACAGAAAATGTGTGTGTGTGTGTGGGGGGGGTTTGCCCAACAACAGCAACAACTACGTCTGCATGCATTTTCCAACACAGAAAAATTCTCCAGAACATTACAGGACACTCAAATACAGGGAGAACATTGTAGAAAAATATTTTCTTTTGCAAGTGGAAGAAAACTACATTATTTTTAAAATACTTTTATATCAGTATGCTATAAAAATGGAAGATTTACATTCTGCAGGAAGCCCTTGCTGTTTGATTGTGCCTTAAATGGAATAGTAAGATTTTAAATATTTTTTTTCCTGGTCTGGAGAATCCAATGGAAAGCTTCATGGAGCAATCCTGCAGGGATTTTGCTGAGAAGTAGGATTGTCAGGTGAAACAGGAGACAGAACTCCTATGTAGAATCATAGAATTGGAAGAGACCCCAAGAGCCATCCAATCCAACCCCTTGCCATGCAGGAAATCTCAATCAAAGCAAAACCAACAGATGGCCATCCAGCCTCTGTTTAAAGACTTCTAAGGAGGGAGACTCCACCACACTCGGGGGGAGTGTGTTCCACTGTCGAACAGCCCTTACTGTCCTATCCCTTCAATGGTTTGTGTAGAAGAGGGAATATCAGTAGATGAGGGAGAAGAAATAGGATGGTTTGGGACATCTGGAAGGATTGGGGTCCACAAAAACAGCATGAGTGGCTATTTGCTGATTATTTAGTGTGCAGATTGGGGGCGTGGTGTCCACACGGCGCATGCCCCAATGCTACCCCGATGCTGCTGTCACGCCATGCGCCCAACCACATGGTGGGCGGCATCATGGTGCTCCTTTGGTGCCCTTTCTGTGGAGCAAAAAGAAGCCACTTTTTGCAGCTCCTTTTTGTGCCACAGAAATGCTAGATCATGGCCACAGTATGTAGTTGCCAAGGCCCTGATCCGGTGCTGAAAGGGACGATCTGTTCAGTCCCTAAGTTCCTAACTTGTCCCACCCCTCCTTCTTTATTGTTGTGCTCACTTTATGCCCTCCTCTCTGCTGCTTCTCATTCTGCTGCTGCATCTCCCACTCCTTCACTTTCCTACCTTGCCCATGCAATCCTTCTCTCCCTTGTTTCTTACACTACCCTTAGCTCCTACTCCCTCCTTTCCTTTCCATGATATTACATTGTCTCCCTCCCTTGTTTCTTTTCCTCCTCTGCTTCTTCTGTTCACTCTCCTTTTCCTCCTACTCCCTCCCTCACCTGACCTTATGCCCTTGCAATGCATTCCTCCCTTGCTACTTCAACATACTCCAATATGTGGATCTGAGGGGAGGGGGCAAAATGAGGGTGTTGCCCCCAAATAAGAATCTCATCTCCCCTCCTGTTACTTTTTTCTTCCATCTCCAAATTTGTACTATTGTAGTAACTTAAAATTTCAGTTCAGCATTTAAAAATACAGTGTAGGCATCTAAAGAAAAGAGGCAGGAAAAATTACCAAGGGAATTTGTACACAGCAGATCTAAGAGTTCTAGGTGTGTATGATTTTCTTTGCTTCATGCTTGAAGCTGCTAAAAATTTGAGACCGGAGGAAAAATTCATTTAGGGGACAGAATTATTGTTTAGATGAACAATGCCTCCATTTTTAATCCCTGTAGGTATACCCCTGACAGCATCACTATATGGTCTCCCTTGCTTCTTTTACTCCTCTCTATTACTCGCTCATGCTCAGGTTTCCTCCTGGCTAAAAGGCAAAGGTAAACTTGTTTCTTGAAAAGCAGTTGGATAGATCATTACTACACAATACTTGCCCCATATCTTGGCTTCCACAAGGGCATTATTTTCAAAAAACAAAAACTTCTAAGGTGAATCAGATGATGTTCCAAATGAACACTGGGTGGCATGCCTGGAATATGAGTAAAACTAAGTCTCTTCCACATCTACAGTAACCAGCTTGAAACTAATCCTCTCCAGGATATTAACAGGCTTTGTCAGCTAATGCGGATGTCCATGTCCAACCTCATCCCTAACAAAAATTACATACGCAGAACTCATTTTCAGTAAGAAGTGCCCCAAACTGAAGCACAGCTCTAAACGAAACTCTCCCCTTATAATAAAAGTGCAAATGCAACAGCAAGAAAAGATAAAAAGGAAGGAACCTTCTGTTTCTTTCACACTCTCACAAGTTGGCAAGCCTGAAATCCATTTTGTGCACTTTAACTCAAGGCAAATTGTTCATTCTTCTGTGCAGTGGCCAGGAGTATAAAAATTGTCATATTTAATTCTCCATTCTAAAAGATTAGCAGAAGCTGAGGTAACAAAGAAAAGAAGTAGCTCATCCTCTTTTGGCTCATTCAAGACATTTTGTTTGGCCAGATCTTTAAGTAACAGTGCAAAATGTGCTACTGCTAGAGAACCCATTGACTTATGCAGGAGTTGTAGCCAAAATTTGGTCCTTGGAAGCAGTCCCGTCTTTTATGTCCATACTAAACAATTGTTCCAGAAATGCCCCTCATAGGAGACAAGTCAAACTTGTCCTCATACTCAGAGTCACCCCTCAAAGCTCTTCCTGCTATGCTAAGTTTGGCCTGGTTAGCCATGCTATAGCCATGTTGGGAGCATGAGTGTGAGAGGTGGAGGTGAGCAGCTTCCAGGGATTGTTGAGTGGAAACCAAAGTCATATCTGTGGGAATAAATTTGGATGGGAGGAGGGAAGAAAGTTTGAGGCCCCATTCCCACTCGCCCATTTGCCATGGATAGAATTGGGCAGATCCGGTTGCCCCCGAATCGAATCTGCTCG
This sequence comes from Sceloporus undulatus, assembly GCF_019175285.1. NCBI lineage: Eukaryota > Metazoa > Chordata > Lepidosauria > Squamata > Phrynosomatidae > Sceloporus > Sceloporus undulatus. Next base: position 7,145,903 of record NC_056531.1, read on the forward strand.
GAAAGAAGTTAGTACTACCCTTTACCTCGATCGTTGCAATTTGTCCCTCTGAAGTTCACATTTGCTGTACTGCTTTAAAATGGAGCCTCCTTTATTGTCAATCAAATTCACTTCCGCTTTCGTCAAAACTGACATATCTTACAACCATTGGCCAACCGAATGGGTGCTTTCCCCCCTCCTTTAAAAAAAAATCTGGCGGCACTGTGCACATATTCTGTCAACTTGTCAAATTTAAAAACCTCCAGGTGTGTGTGTGTGTGTTGTGTGTATTTGGGCCATTACAGATTATGGCAACCCTAAAATGACCCCATCCTGGGGTTTTCTTAGCAAGATTGGTTCCGAGGAGATTTGCCATTGCCTTTCCCCTGAGGCTGAGAGAGTGTGACTCCCCAAAGTCATGGGTTCCCACAGCCTTCCCTCTGAATGCCAGCCTCTAGCTTCCCCTTCGCTTCCAGCCCAGCATTGCCTCCTCTTTGGAACCTCTTCCCTTCCCTTCCCTTCCCTTCAAGCCCAATGCCACCTCCGAAGCCCTTGCCTCCCTCCCCCATGCCATTCTCTTCCCTTCCCTTCCAGCCCAAAGCATGCGTATAATCTGTCACAATAATAATAATAATAATAATAATAATAATAATAATAATAATAATAATACCTCACCTCAGAATGCCATCTCTGCATCCTCTATCTTTGCTTTTCCTCTGATTGCCACCCCAGAATGTCATTGCATACACATATGTAGCATAAGCATTCACACATTGTATCAATTTGCCAAATTGAAAGGGGAACATTTGTAACATTCGCATTGTAGCATTCGCATATTACACACAATTTGTTTTTGTTTTGTTTTTAAAAAACCACTTGCAAAGTGACCTGTCGTGCCAGCAGCAAGCAAATGAAAGGGAAATGTAGCACAAGCAGACACATTCTATCAATATGTAGCAACCTGTAGAACAAGCATTCACATAATCTGTAATAAATTTACAAAAAAAAAAAAATAAATAAAAGAGAGAGAAAAAGCTGCCTGCGAGAGGGGAGGCATGTTCTGCCCTCTGCCCTCCCTCTGACCTAAATCCTTCCCCTGAACTTGACGCGATCATGATCGGGGCCAAGTTCACATTTGCTAGCACCCAGTTTTTCTCAAAAGATACAGAAACATCATACCTCATTTAAACATCATACCTCCAAAGTGACCCGAAGCAGCTTTATTTTGGCCTGTCTGTTCATGCCCAAAGTTTAAGCAGGGTCCCAAATTTGAAAGCTCCCCTTTGCCACCATTTCTCTCCCACCATCATGTGATCTAATGCCTCACTTCAGTCAGTCAGTCTGTCTGTCTGTCTGTCCGTCTGTCTCAAAAGCCAAAGGAGCAATGCCCTGCACCCAAGTCTCACGAGAATTTCCCAACTGCCACTACTAGTAAAATATGTGGTAAGAGAGTGAGCTTGTGTGTGTGGGGGGGGGGGGGTTTAAGAGTGGGAGACACCACCTCACAGAGCAATCAGTGAACTGTGCAGTGGTTTCAAGGGACCCTGAAAAGAAGGTTCATGCAACTTTCACTTCTACCATAGTGCAGCAATACAGCGGGCCCTTGTTATCCACTGGGGTTTGGTTCCAGGATCCAAGGGTATTAAAAGAACTGGCAAATATAATATCGGAACCATTGGCAATAATCTTTGAGAACTCCTGGAGAACAGGAGAAGTCCCAGCAGACTGGAGGAGGGCAAATGTTGTGAAGTAATAGTAGTAATTAAATATTACTGTCGAACAGCCCTTACTGTCAGGAAGTTCTTCCTAATGTTGAGGTGGAATCTCTTTTCCTGGAGCTTGCATTCATTGCTCCATTGGGTCCTGTTCTCTGGAGCAGCAGAAAACAAGCTTTCTCCCTCCTCAACATGACATCCCTTCAAATATTTAAACAGGGTTAACATATCACCTCTTAACCTTCTCTTCTCCAGGCTAAACATCCCCAGCTTCCTAAATCGTTCCTCATAGGGCGTAGTTTCCAGACCCTTCACCATTTTGGTCACCCTCCTTTGGACACGCTCCAGTTCCTCAACATCCTTTTTGAATTGTGGTGCCCAGAAATGGACACAATATTCCAGGTGGAGCCTGACCAAAGCAAAGTACAGTGGCACTATTACTTCCCTTGATCTAGACACTATACTTCTATTGATGCAGCCTAAAATCGCATTGGCCTTTTTAGCTGCCGCATCAA
>NC_056531.1:7148211-7160875 GCF_019175285.1 Sceloporus undulatus
TTAGCTGCCGCATCGCACTGTTGAGTCATGTTCAACTTATGGTCTACTTGGACTCCTGCCTGCTAATTAAGAGGCATGGACCGGGAGCTATTGGATAACCATTATATTCATGTTTTAATGTGACAAGAGTGAATATATGCCCATTTTAACGTGAATATACCATGTTCTTTCAACCATTCTTCCCACCGCCCCCAACCTATTTTGTAAGTTGTGGGGTTCCTTGGTTCCTCTCTCTCACTCGCCTAAATATGCTATGCTTCAGTCATCTGGAGTCTCACTCAGCATGTGCAAGGGTGCCAATTCACAATTAAGAACCCCCCCCCCCCCCGATGTGATGGCTTACTTTGCACAGAATCGGGGTTGTGTTCGGGGAGGTCATTACAGTGAATTTAAGCTGTGATATGTAATCACGTAATTGCGTGAATTTTCGAACTGACCTCACTATCTTCTCTTTCAAAATTGAGAGCCTCCTGTCCCATTTGATAAACTCCCCAGTGAGTTTCTATGACTGAGCAATGATTCAAATCCTGGTGTCCAGGGTCAGAGTCCAGTGATGAAACCACTACACCACCCTGTCTTGCTCTCATTAGAACTACCCACAGAAGTTATCTCCTTCACCATGTGTTTTACTGACTAGAATGAAGAGAGAATCATCTAGGGAAAAATAATTAATATATGTCTATATTGTGATTGTAACGAAGGATGACTTTCCATGAGTAATGGCATCTCATGTTGTATGCACTCAAAGTCACAGAGATAAAGACAAAGAGAAGATGGAAATGATTTTATAGGTCATCTACTAGAGAAGGAAAGTAGCACTTCACTGTTAGGGAAGAAAGTTATGCAGTGAGAGTTCCTGTGATTGGAGAATAGTATGAACATTTTGAATTGGCCAGGACAGAAAAATGGTGGAAGCCTTTCTGCTTGTCTCATAATTAGAAAGAGACATTCTGCCAACAGTTGAGGTTCAGCTATACAGCGAGTCAGGATAAATCCATAGCCCCAGAGATAACTCACCTTGCTGATTGTAGCAAAACTTGGAAAAGTTGTCTTTTGGAGTGTAATCCTTAATCCCACAGCAAATGTAGAATAAAGCCTTGTTGAAGCTCTCTGAAACTGAATACAATAAGTGAATAAAGAGAGAGAATGTGATAGTTCTGCTCAGAGCTTAGAGAAATTATTTCTTGCAGTGCAGCTTTTAGAACTCCCTAACCACTCTAGCCACTCACCTTACTGGCTGGGGTGTTGTTAAGAGCTGTAGTCAAAAAACTAACCACTACAAACTCTAGCCCTGACTCTGCTCTGTGGCTAGTTCCAGTTTCCACTTCATGTTATGGGTGAGATACACACACACACACACACAGAGAGAGAGAGAGAGAGAGAGAGAGAGAGAGAGAGAGAGAGAGAGATGAGCCTTCTATATCTATGGAGATTCCCATGCCATTTGGAACCCAAATTTAAAAAGACTCCAAATCTGATTTCAAGCCTTCAAGATGTCTAGGTGTTGACAAGATGCTGATAAAACCAGGCAGATAAGGGAAATGGGGAGATACATGCTTTTAATGTCATGTAGTTTGCATGCTGATGTGACAGGTAATGAAGGAGGAGATGTTTGCTGGCCTGAAATAATTTGGTGTGATGGTTAGATACATATTTTACCAGGTCCAGAGCCTTGGCTCACTGCAAGCAGGACGAGAAGAAAGGTTTGGTGCTCCAGTATGAAAATGCAAAATTTGACTGTATTCATATACAAATGTTTGCACAGCAATAAAAATAGAACAAGGGTCCAATACTTTATGGGCTTCTGGGGGCAGGGGCATGCTTTTTCCCCATTCAATTTAATTTCTGTTCCTCTCAACATTATATTTTATTGATTTTTTCTGGGGGGGGGGGTGTTTTGAAAAGGTCCATGACACACACACCAACAGGTTAGGAACAACAGTTACAGGATGATGTAGATATAATACATTGAATATGGTTGAATATGTTTGAAACTGACATGGGATCATAAATCAGAGCCTGAGAAAAGTTGCTTTCTTGGCAAGTCCTAGAATCCCCAGCCAACTATCATCTTTCTAATCTCTCTAAAAAGGCATTGGCCTTGTTAGCTGCCGCATCGCACTGTTCACTCATGTTCAACTTGTGATCTACTTGGACTCCTAGATGCCTTTCACATGTAGTTTCCTTCAGTCATGTGTCCCCCACCCTATATCTGTACATTTCATTTTTCCACCCTAAGTGCAGTACCTTACATTTTTCCGTGCTGAAACTCATTTTATTCATCCAAGGAAAGAGTCACTGGAATGGACCCACGCTTGGCTCCTCCGAGTCCCCTATACCTAGGGGACAATTTCAATCCGATTTTAAATCCCAATCGGTTCTTGCCTCTTGCAGATCCAAGTTGCCTCCTTGCTCCCATGCAAGAAGACTTCCCAATGGGACGCCATCTCCAACTGGAAGTCCTCCCTACATCTCTCCTTTCTGAGTGTGTGGCCATCTGTTTTAGAAAGGCATCATCCAATTCCTCCATCTGACTTAGGGGTCTGTAATAGACTCCCACCATAACATCCTTGTTGTTTCCCTCCCCTTTAATTTTTATCCAGATGCTCTCCACCTCTCTTCCAGTATTGATGTCCTGGATCTCTTCACTAATGCTATTCCTCCTCCTTTCCTGTTTGGCTTATTTCTCTTAAAAAGGTTATACCACTCTATTCCTACATTCCAATTATGACACTCATCCCACCAGGTTTCAGTGATGCCTATTATATCATATCGGGGATGCTTTGATTGAGATTTCCTGCATGGCAGGGGATTGGACTGGAGGGTCCTTGTGGTCTCTTCCAACTCTACGATTCTGTGATTCTGTGATGACAGTTTGACTATTTTCTCCAGCCCTTTTGCCTTCCAGAATACTGTCTCCCTCTCCCTCATAACTCTCTTCAGAAGAGACGAGATAATAACCTGTGCATTATTTCTTTCAGCTTCCTACCCAGAGCCTCATAATCCCTTCTGATATTCTGAAGGATGTGTCTTGCCGTATCATTGGTTCCCACATGGACCAAAAGGAAGGGTCAGTAGGCTTGACCAGTCTTGTCAGCCTCTCTGTCACATCATGGATCTTTGTCCCAGGGAGACAACACACCTCTCGAGACATCTTGTCAGGCCTACAAATCACTGCTTCTGTACCCCTCAGCAAGGAGTCCCGCACTATGCCTACACGCCTCCTCCAAGGCTTAGCAGCGACTGTTCCCTCTGGTGGAACTCTCAGGCTCCCCTGCGCTGTCCCTGAAGTCTGTCCATGCTGCTCTTCCTTGTCCTCCTTGATAAGGGAAAGAGCTTCAAATCGATTCTCTAGCTTCAAGCTCCCAGAACAATCCCTTCTTGGCCTACTTCTCTGTGTGGCATTCCTCTAGCTGTCTGCCTCCTGTGTATGTGAAGTGACCTCCTCCGCCCCAGCAACTTCCTCTGTGTGGTGGAAAGAAGGTCACTTCACATACACAGGAGGCAGGCAGCTGGATATGTATCAAGCAATCACCAGACTGTAAAACACAGGAGAGAAGTTGGTGATTTCCTTGTACTTTGATCATTTCACACATTGTTTTGTGATATCAGTGGTAAGTTATATATTGTTTACAATAGTATATTCTTAATCTTCTATGCTTATTGTGATGATCAATTGACTATGAGGGAAGTTATATGCTTATAACTTTTTGTGGACGTGACATTTATGTAGACACCGCAGCCACTGATGAAGACTTTATGTCGAAACACGTTTGACTGGTGACTATAGTGGAGTGGAATCACAGAACATTCTGCCTGAAAACTGTATTGGAGTGTAAACACAGAACAGTCAAGTCTCCGGATACAGGTTTGGTTGTTCAAGGACATTTATAATTACAGCTACTGATTATCATTTCTTAAAGATCACAGGACATAATGTATTCAATGCTTCTTTTATGGATGTACTTTTTATGCTACTTGATTTTGTTTTGTGATATTTAAATAGCAGAAAAATACACTGAATATCATCTATACATATTGTGTTAGTTTTTAAAAGTACTTAAATCTTCCCTTTTTTCCTTTTTCTCCACATTTTTCAAGGGGTTTTCTTGGCAAGATTTCTTCAAAGGAGGTTTGCCATTGCCTTCCTCTGAGGCCGAGAGAGTGTGACTTGCCCAAGTGCATCATCCAAGGATATATAAGTCCCATGTCTTAAAATAAAAAATGTGGGTTACAGAGTTGTGGGTTACAGTGTGTGGATTTCAGTAGTTAGTGTTTATGTGTGGAGTTGGTGAGAGCTATTGTGAGTCAGAGAGGAACTCTATCTGTTTGTACAGTTCCTACCTCTGTATATAGCATCTCTTTTGCACCTGTAAATAAATCTCTTCACCTGGAGCTGTCTGGTCCAGCTTCTTCATTTCACACTGGTACATAAGTGCCTGGGTCTCATTCAAGCCTCATTACCAGTGTAACCAAAAAAAGAAATTCAACATTTGCACTGTGTCCTCAAGCAGTCCACTGCTTAACATGGTTGCTGTCCTTCTCCCCTCTCAGAAACAAACATGTCCTGAGCTCTGGGTGTGACACTTATCTGCTGCTGCTGCTGCTCCAAGGAAAAGAAGAACTGTCCAGGAGGGATTCCAAAATGTCCTCCATTTTAAGCATGGCCGAAAAGGATGGATTTATATCTATATGGATGTTTTTAGCTCAGGGTGAACAGACTTGTAGGTTTATCGCTCAGGCCCTAGAACAGGCCTGTCGCATAACAAAAGGAGATGTGATGCGGATGGGAAGTGGCATAGAACACATCTTACCGCACAGAAGAATGCCACTGCCACCACCGCTGGATATTCCCATTGTGTTCCCACAGTTCTCAAAAAGTCACCCCCTCTGGGACGGATGTGGAATACGACGGGAACATCTGGCAGCGGTGGTGGCGTTCTCCTGTGTGGTAAGATACGTTCTATGCTGCCTCCCATCTCCATCAAGCCCCCTTTTGTTACGCAACATGCCCATTCTAGGGCCTGTGCGATAAACTTATTGATCCTCCTCCTTTTCAGGACCTCCTGTCCGGGAGGGATTCCAAAAGATCCTCCATTGTGAGCAGGGCTGAGAAGGATGGATTAAATATTTAATGAGTGGCTTTTTTGTTTTGTTTTTGTTTTGAGCTTTTATTTGGTCAGTCGCTCCATTTTTTCCTTGTGCTCCCCCCCCCCCCATAAGTCCCACCCCCTGGAAGTCTTGCCTCTGGAAGCCTGACCCCCTGGAAGATCTGCCCCCAGAAGACTTGCCCTTGGAAGCTCCACCACCGGTACCCAGTGACACCCGGTGTGGGAACACCACTGAGTTTAGGCACTTGGTCTCTAAAACGTTCTCCATCACTGAGCTAAGTATTCCTTTACTTAGTCTGGACTGTAATCCTCTTAACTGCATGACTGATTCTATTTTAACCAGTGAGAGCAGTATTTTTTTTTCTGATGAAAACTGAGTGAAAGCTTTCATCCTGACCCATTAGCATATCACCTTTCTTCTTCTTCTTCTTTCTTCAAATATAGCCCCCCAAAAGAAAAACACCTATTTTTATTTATTTATTTAACCTGTGCAGCAAGCCAGAGCTCATTCTGAGCTTCAGCTTTTCTGAATTTCTCCCTATAGGTACATTAATGTACACTTTAAAGGGGTTCCATCATTGGGGCTATGAACTGATCCTGAGTCGCTGTATAGCTGAACTTCAACTGTTGGCAGAATGTCTCTTTCTAATTATGAGACAAGCAGAAAGGCTTCCACCATTTTTCTGTCCCGGCCAATCCAGAAGGTTCACACTATTCTCCAATCACAGGAACTCTCACTGCATAACTTTCTTCCCTAACAGTGAAGTGCTACTTTCCTTCTCTAGTAGATGACCTATAAAATCATTTCCATCTTCTCTTTGTCTTTATCTCTGTGACTTTGAGTGCATACAACATGAGATGCCATTACTCATGGAAAGTCATCCTTCGTTATAATCACAATATAGACATATATTAATTATTTTTCCCTACATGATTCTCTCTTTATTCTAGTCAGTAAAACACATAGTGAAGACGAGAGAACTCCTGTGGGTAGTTCTAATGAGAGCAAGACAGTGTGGTGTAGTGGTTTTATCACTGGACTCTGATTCTGGACACCAGGATTTGAATCTCTGCTCAGCCATAGAAACTCACTGGGCGACATTGGGCAAAACACATTCTTTCATCTTCAGAGGAAGGTGAAGGCAAACCTTCTCTGAACAAATCTTGTCAAGAAAACCTGATGACAGATTTGCCTTGAATGCACACAACGACAGCAACAACTTTACAGTTAAATTAAACAAATCAGCAAAGGACAGGTCGATTGTTGTTGCTGTTTTAATAAACAGGAGATGCGTAATCATATGTAGGCCTAACCCTTGAGCTCTTACAAAGATTCAGTCTACTTAGTCTCAGTTATAAAATGTTCAACCAGATGGCCCTTGTATCTAGTTTTGAGCAAGCAAAATAATACTCAAAATTCTGCAGCACAGTCTCCAAACATACATGGAGAAAAACATTCCAGAGGTGCAAGCAGGATTCAGAAAAGGACCACTACGGACCATGCTGCAAATATGCAAAGGCTAATGGACTGCGCCAAAGAATTCCAAAAAAGAATCAGCATGTGTTTCATGGAGTACAACAAAGCATTTGATTGTATAGATCACAAAAAGCTATGGAATACACTTAAAGATATGGGGGTGCCACTACATCTGATAGTCCTGATGAGGAATCTGTACCAAGAACAGGAAGCCACCATCAGAATAGAATTTGGGGAAACAGAGTGCTTCCCAATATGAAAAGGGGTCAGGCAAGGCTGCATCCTATCACTTTACTTGTTTAACTTACATACTGAAAAATCATAAGAAAAGCAGAATTAGAATCAGAAAAAGGAGGAGTGAAGATAGGAGGAAGCAACATTAACAACCAATGGCCCGATCCAGATGGGCACGACAGGGCGTCCTTGTCACATGCAAGGGGTGGCGCTTCTAGGCACCTCTCACACATGACGAGGGTGTCAAAATGGCGGCGCCCTGTACAGATTGGCGCCGCCATCATTACGTGACGGGGCTTTAGGATCAGATTGCTCTGACACTGTGATCATAGATAATCAATTGTCAGATGGTACATCAGTCGAGAGGGCTGTTAAGGGAGCTGTCACAGAAATCCTCACTTTGGGAGCTTATTCAAGAATAATAGCACAAGAAAATTGGAAGAGCATATTGGGACTTATTTGCAGACTAGAAAAATCAATAAATGCTACTGGGGAAATAGTACGAATGTTACAATCTGAAATTGAGGAATTGAGTCAAATGATCATGCAACAGAGATTAGCTTTAGATTATTTGTTAGCTGCAAAAGGAGGGTTTTGCAAAATGATAGGTAGCCAATGTGTTGTAAAATTCCATAATCTAAGTCGGTCAATAGAGAATGGAATGGAAAAATTGAAAGAGATGATCCAACATGTTAAAACAGAAAGGAATTGGTCTCTTTTTGGCTGGTCGAGTGATTTGTGGCCCTCCGCAGTGTGGATCAAGGAGATTATTGTAATAATAGCCATGGTGTTGGGTATAATTGCGTGATACCCGTTGTTTTCTAATTTTGATTCACATGTGTCAACATAGTATTGTTTCAGTGATACCTAAGAAGAAAGAAGATAAATTTAAATTATGAACCATGATTATGGGTGTTGTTGTCTTTTCTTTCTCTTCCCTTTTCTTCTTTCATCTATCTATCTATCTATCTATCTATCTATCTATCTATCTTTATTATTATATTTATGTAACCCTGTTATTATATTTTTACCCTATTGTATGGATTGGTTTGATTTTATTGCTATAAACTAAATTAGCCAATATTAAACAATGACAATTGGTACACATATACATATATGTACCTGTGCATTATGTAATCAATAGTATGACACTTGATTAATTGTAGAATCAATGAAGTTTCAAGAGGAGGAGTATGTGAAGAATGGATGGTTGTATGAATGAGAAGTGGCACTAAAAGACTGATCAAACAAAATGGAGATTCGCAATGCATGATATGGGAGTTACCTGGCAAGCGAAGCGAGGATTTTTGAACCTGCTGGTGAGGTGATGGTGCATCTATGAAAACCAAAATGTAGCTACCAAGTGTTATCTATAAGGGGAGGACATTCCATCCAAGGGTTGGTACAAACCGCAAGGAATGTTTGGGCATGGACTGATAAGAGGAGAAATGTAGAGAACTCATCAATCAAGGAAATTTCTGTCCGAGGGCCAAAGGATGGTGGTCATTGGAAATGGAGAAGCAGAAGGCCTTAAAAGAGAGACCTTTCCAAACCAGAGGTGTGATCCTGTATCCACGGCAACAGGGCTCCCACGGGCTTCATGGAGACGACTGATCAATGGCTTCAGTGAAGTGCCACTTTTGTGTGTGAGTATTGTATATGTGTATGTGAGAGAGAGCTCACTTGATGCTTGAATAACTGCTGAGTCTTTATATTTCAATAAATGTAACTTGCATAGTGTCTAAACCAAATTTAGTGTCTCAAGTGTTTGTATAAGTTCTGCTGGGGGAGTCTACTGAAAGGGGAATTTCCACTACACGCTCTCAGGTTAAACAGGTTGCCCTTACAAACTTGGGCATAACAATGCCTAGCGTCCGCACGTCACGGCGCCACTGTGACGTTGCGAGTGCACCATTGGTGCACTGCGGCGTCTTCCCACGGACCAAAGCTGGGCACCAGGAGACCGTCCTTTTTGGACGGTCTCTCCCATGCCTAAGATACACAGACAACACCATAATATTAGCAAAAGATATTCATGTATAATTACAGCGCTTTAGAAATAAATAAATAATAATAATAATAATAATAATAATAATAATAATATTCAGGAATTGGAACAGTTAATAAGGAAGGTCAAAGATGAAAGTGCAAAGGCAGGTCTGATGCTGAACATAAAGAAAACAAAAATAATGGCCGCAGAAGAAATACACAAATTCAAACTAGACAACAAGGAAAGTGAAATAGTTAAAGAATTCCCATATCTAGGATCAAACATTGACCAGAATGGAGACTACAGTCAGGAAATGAGAAGAAGACTAGGCATGGGAAAGGCAGCTATGAAAGAACTGGAAAAGATACTGAAGAGCAAAGACATACAACTGAGCACTAAAGTCAGAATCATTCAGACCATTGTATTCTGAATTATCATGTACAGATGTGAGAGCTGGACAGACAGAAAGAAAATAAACTCATTCAAAATGTGTTGCTGGAGAAGAGTACTTAGGATCCCATGAACAGCCAAGAGGACAAACAAATTGGGTTCTTGAACAGATCAAACCAGGTCTCTCCTTGGAAGCAAAGATTATCAAGTTGAGACTATTGTACTTTGGCCACATAATGAGAAGGAATGGATCACTAGAAAAAATAATAATGGTAGGAAAGGTAGAAGGGTAGAAGAAAGAGAGGAAGATCACAAACCAGACAGATAGACTCAATCAGGGCAATGGCTTTTAAGATCTGGGCAAGACAGTGGAGGACAGGGATTCTTGGAGATGTCTCATCCATAGGGTCACCATGCATCGGAACTGACTTGAGGGCAGCTAACAACAACAACAACAACAACAAGGCAGGGTCCCAACCTAAAGGTAAGACCTCTTTTGAAAAAAACCCTTCTCTGGATCCTACTGTACTAGATAATTACAGCCCAGTCTTCGGCCTTCCATTTTTGGGCAAGGTGCTGGAGTGTTTGGTGGCTTGTCAACTCCAGGCATTCCTGGATGAGTCAGATTATCTAGATCCATGTCAGTCTGGTTTCAGGCCTGGTTATGGGACAGACACTGCTATGGTCACCTTGGAGGATAACCTACGCAGGGAACTGGACAGGGGGAGTGTGTTCCTGTTGGTTCTACTGGACCTCTCAGCGGATTTCAATACCATCGACTATGGTATCTTTCTGAATCACCTCTCTGGGATGGGGCCTGGTTGTACTGTTTTATAGTGGCTCCTTTCTTGGAGGGGCACTTTCAGAAGGTGGTACTGGAGGATGCCCCTTTGGCCATTGGCTAGTGGGGACCCTCAGAGTTCATCCTGTCCCCTATGCTTTTTAACATCTATATGAAACTGCTGGGAGAGGTTGTTCAGAGTTTTGGAGTAAGGTGCCATCTGTATGTTGATGATACCCAGCTCTGTTACTCCTTTCCACCTAATTCCAACGAAACTGTTCCTATCATAAACCGGTGTCTGGCCAAAGTAATGGATAAAGGCAAAAGGCAGAGGTGCTCCAGGTCAACTGAAAGATAGATGTTATAGATGTTGTCCCTGAATGAAACATTTTTCCTGCTGATCATAATGCAGCTCCTAAACCCCATTAAAATTAATAACACAACATTAAAATATTTAATACATAATTGATGTTTAAACTACGGTAATGGTGAGCAGTTACACTTAAGTGTATTTTGAGCCTGTGCCATAAGCTGTGTCTGTTCAGAGACCTCTGGGGAAATGCCCACAACCAATCTCAGTTGCTAAGTTCACCTCCAGTTTGTTTATTTCAACAAACTGCACAGTTGTGGGGAGGAGGCACTGGACATAATGTTGACTGGTTAACCAAAGTGGAAGCAACATTTTCTGATTTTCTCCTTACACCTGCAAGATGGAGAAAGGAATGCATGAGATTTGAAGAATAGTGGTATACTATAGTTTATTGTGGACCTTTATTATTAGCACCTTTGAGACAAATGGAACGAGCTGATAGCATGAACTTTCCTAGATTTGAGATTCAATAAAGAAGAATATTTCAGCACTTTTAAACTGACTTATACTAAAAATTGAAATTGAAATTGAAAAGGAATTTAACTAACACAGCACTGAAATTCAAGTTAATGCTGAAGTTTTTCTCTCACGTCTTTTAAAAGCCACAAGGAGCACTTATTCCTTAAGAGTACCAGGATTGTCTCTCAAAAGTTCCATTCCAGGATGCCTGGTCACAGCCCATCTCTGAAGTACTGGATTTTGGTCTCTCTCTCTCTGGCTTTTCTTCATGAATGAAGATTCAGGAAAGACTCATCCCACGCTTACTACAAGCGCGTTGATGGCTAAAAAGGCCAATCCGAGATAAACAAGTCCAGTTGCAGAAAGCACAGCAGAAAGTCTCCTTGGGTGATGTTTCCGGGTTGTGGTTCTTTCTGTGTTGTCGTTTTTCTTTGAGACTCATCATGCGTGAGCTTTCAAAAAAGGCTGCAGCATCGTAGATAGTGCATCTCCATGCCTCCCGACGCAAGGCCAGGGCAGACCATTGTTGGTGATCAATTTGGCCGAGCCTGAGGTGTTGTTTCAGGGAGTCCTTGTATCTCTTCTTTGGAGCACCTCTCTTACGCTGACCCGTGGCAAGTTCACCGTAGAATACTATTTTTGGGAGGTGATGGTCCTCCATCCTAGAAACGTGTCCTGCCCAACGCAGCTGCATTCTCAATAGCATGGCCTCAATGCTGGTGATCCCTGCTTGCTCAAGGACAGCAACTTCTGTCACATAGTCAGTCCAGTGTATATTTAGAATTGTGCATAAACAGCGCTGATGAAAGTGTTCAAGGAGTCGTAGATGTTGGAGATAGGTGCCCCATGTTTCAGACCCATAAAGGAGAATAGACAGTACAATGGCTCTATACACACTGATTTTTGTGCTTCGCCTCAGGTGTTTGTTACTCCAGACTCTTTTGTGAAGCCTTCCAAATGCACTATATGCCTTTGCTAATCTGTGATCAATCTGTTTATCAATCCTGGCGTCTGAGGAGATGATGCTTCCCAGGTAGGTGAACTGCTGAACAGACTTAAGCACAGATTTGCCAACAGTGATGTGAGGATGATAGTGTTCTTCCTGTGGTGCCGGCTGATGGAGAACTTCCATTTTCTTCAGACTGACTTCCAGCCCAAAGAGCTCTGCAGCTGTAGCAAAACAAGATGTTAGGCGCTGCAGAGCTGCTTCCATATGGGCAACGAGGGCAGCATCATCAGCAAAAAGCAGCTCATGGACTAGATAGTTTAGAGTCTTAGTGCGAGCCCTCAAACGGCTTAAGTTAAACAGGCTACCATCAGTACGGTAACGTATATAAATGCCATCTTCTTCTTCAAGATCTTCTGTAGCCCTTTGGAGCATCATGCTAAAGAAGATTGTAAATAGAGTTGGTGCGAGAACACAACATTGTTTCACACCATTAGTTATTACAAAGGGCTCCGAGAGAGTGTCGCCATATCTGACTTGAGCTTGCTGGCCTTCATGTAGCAGGATAATCATTTTGAGGAATTTGGGGGGACATCCTATTCGTTCCAGAACCTGCCACAGAACTTTTCTACTCACAGTGTCAAAGGCTTTGGTGAGGTCGACAAATGTTACATAGAGTCCTTTGTTCTGCTCTCTACATTTCTCTTGCAGTTGTTTAAGGGCAAATACCATATCTGTAGTGCTCCTATTAGCTCTAAAGCCCCATTGGCTTTCTGGAGCAAAGAGAGTGTCACCTTCCAAAGTGTGTTTTGGGTGCTTTTAATTGCTAACAAGTCTCCCTGCTTTGACAATGATAGTGTGATGATGATGATGATGATGATGATGATGATGATGATGATGATGATG